>NW_015172062.1:325233-332398 GCF_001447785.1 Gekko japonicus | reverse complement strand
ATTTATGCAGCAGCCAAATTGCTCACTCACAGCTTTAATGCCAGTAGCTCAGAAAATATAATTTCTGCTCACAAGACCCCACAGCTTAGAGGGAACATTGCCTGTGAGGTAGGCGGGGCTGAGAGAGCTCTTTCCAGAGCTGCTCTTTCAAGAACAGCTCTGACAAAACGATGGCTTGCCCAAGGTCTACCACTACACCAAACTAGCTCTCATTAACTTCACAGCAAAAGAAGAAGAAGAAGAAGAAGTCAGTCTGATGTGGTGCAGGATAGGAGTCCTTTATACTTCCACCCCAGGTCTTGAGAACTCTTTTCTCTCCCCCCCCCCCATCCTTGTTTTCCTGTGTAAACTGAACTATTAGGGCAATAGAGACTGAGGAGGAAGGAGTGGATCAGTGACCTGGACTGCCGTTGCCATAGTAATGACGTAGGAGGCGGTTGCTATGGAGGAGATTCCTGGAGCAGGCCTCCAGCAGAGCACCAGAAAACATTTAAAGGGCCAGCGTGCTGCGTGAGCTCCGACCACCCTTGTGAAGCCCTGCAACAGTTCTAAACCCTGCTCTGCCATCCGGAGCGGGGAGGAATAGGGACGGGCAGTGTCAGAGGACTATTTTTGAACGTCCGTCCGCAAGAAGGCAGTCTGGGAGGGCGATTGGAATAAGGGGAGGTAACAGGTTCAGGCTGACTCGAAGATGAATCGTGAACCCCAATTAGAGTCTTGAGCGCATGACCTGAGCTGGGTCACCTCTCCTCACAGCCTCTCTGCTAAGTTTGGGAACTGTGCTTCTCAGCCTTGCCCAGCAGAGGGCAGCATATAGTCTCCTTGTTGTTCAGTCGCACAGTCGAGTCTGACTCTTTGCGCCCCCATGGACCAGATCACGCCAGGCCTTCCTGTCTTCCACCGTCCTCTGAAGTTGGCTCAATTTCATGTTCGCTGCATCTATGACACTGTCTGACCATCTCATCCTTTGCCGTCCCCGTCTTCTTTGACCTTCAATCTTTCCCAGCATCAGGGTCTTCTCCAGTGAATGCTCCCTTCTCATTGGGTGGCCAAAGTATTTGAGCTTCAGTTTCATTATCTGGCCTTCCAGGGAACAGTCAGGGTTGATTTCTTTTAGGATTGACTGATTTGATCTTCTTGCAGTCCAAGGGACTCTCCAGAGTCTTCTCCAGCACCATAGTTCAAAAGAATCTATTCTTCGGCGCTCGGCCTTCCTTATAGTCCAACTCTCGCAGCCATACATGCCTACTGGGAATACCATTGCTTTGACCATGCGGACTTTTGTTGGCAGGGTGATGTCTCTACTTTTTATCATGCTGTCCAGGTTTGCCATGGCTTTCCTCCCAAGCAGCAGGCGTCTTTTAATCCCACCCAGAGGCTAGCAACTCTAGTTGTGAGGCTGACTCAACTGCTGCTCTGTGCATCTCATCAGACGTGCTGGTTGTAGGGTTGCTACCTCTGGGTTTGGGAATTCCTGGAGATTTGGAGATAGGGCCTGCAGAGGGCAGGGTTTGGGGGAGGGCAGGGACCTCAGTGCCAAACATTCTACCCTCCAAAGCAGCCAGTTTCTCTAGGTAACTGATTGTCCGGAGATCGGAGGTGATAGCAGGAGATCTCGAGGCCCCATCTAGAGGTTAGTACAGAAACGGAGGGTCAGATTGTTAGGAAGATATGGAAAAATATATGACACTGTGTATAATAGATGTGTGCTTAAGGTAGATCTATTTTGTGCTTTTTATTTTTCTCGTCTTAATTTTTCTACACTATTATATAAATATTGGTGTCAAGTATTACCAAACATGGGTTCACCAAAATAATACATCAAAGTGCAGGTTTACACTGTGTTCAAACATTTAAACAGTTTCAGTTTCACAATCAGGAGTCATAAGAACACAAGAGAAGCCAATGTTGGATCGGGCCAATGGCCCATCTAGTCCAACACTCTGTGTCACACGGTGGCCAAAAATACCAGGTGCCATCAGGAGGCCCAGCAGTGGGGCCAGGACACTAGAAGCCCTCCCACTGTTGCCCCCCCAAGCACCAAGAAACCCTCCCACTGTTGCCCCCCACCCCAAGCACCAAGAATACAGAGCATCACCTGCCCCAGCCTGTGAGTTCCTATCTATACCTTGTGGCTCATAGCTGCTGATGGACTTCTGCTCCATATGCTTATCTAATTCCCTCTTGAAGCTGTCCATACTTGTAGCCGCCACCACCTCCTGTGGCATTGAATCTCATATGTTAATCACACATTGCGATATACAAACACATCTCATGTGTTAATCACACATTGCTATATACAAACAAGACATAAGGCTCAATAAATTCTCTTAGTGAGTATAAAGCTCTCAAAATAGCAGCATTTTTCTAGGGTCCCATCTGAGCCCTTGCGGCAAACATAATAACTTATCTAGGAGAAGATATCTCTCAAGATCTCCATCTTGAGGTTCTCCCACCCAGAGGCTGGCTGTCATAGAATCATAGAATGTTAGAGTTGGAAGGTACCTTGCGGGTCATCTAGTCCAACCCCCTGCACTCTGCAGGAGCATAGCCAAAAGATTGCCCTACATACCTACAACACATCCAAAAGATGGTCATCCAGCCTCCGCTTGAAAACATCCAGCGAAGGAGCATTTGGTTGCAGCTCCAAATGCAGCCAAAGCGCCACAAGCGTTGTTGGCGAAGGGCCAAGGAAAGAGGTTCAGGCAATTGCCTTGATGTGAATGGGAGTAATCAGAGGTGCCCAGGAAACGTCTAGGAAAGGTCTGCTGCCTGTTCTGTAGGACAATGTTAGAGTCCAGTGGCGCCTTTGAGGCCAACCAAGTTTTATTCAAGGTGTGAGCTTTCATGTGCAAAGGAGCACGGCTACCTATCTTGGTCTGCCCATTCTGTAGTTAGGCAGAGCCCCAGTGAGGGCTTTGGCATGAGGCTGAGGGAGGAGGAACCAGTTTTCACCCGGGGAGCGACAAGTGCTTCCTTTGTGGCAGTGAGAAGCTATCCCCAGGGCTGTTTGCCTCCTGTGTATGTGTCTTCTATAGAATTCTGTGCAGGATCTGGAAGAGTGTGGATTCGTGTAGCGCTCCGCCAGCTTGAACGCACGTTTCTGGCCCTCGTGGTTGCCGAGGTGTGTTTTGGAACCCTGAAGGGTCCCTGCCCTCCGGGGTAGTGGAGGCAACAAAAGAGCGGCATGCCCCCAGCCACACTTGAGGTGGAGGGAAACCTAGTCGGGCCGGAGGCTGATAAAGAGAGATCCCCAGGAGGCTCTGCAGGCTTAAGGGAAGGGCTCTTTTCGTAGCAGGAACGCCGTTGCATATTAGGCGACACCCCCCCTAATGTAGCCAATCCTCCAAGAGCTTACAGTAGCTCCTGTAAGAAGAGCTCTGTAAGCTCTTGGAGGATTGGCTACATTAGGGGTGTGTGGCCTAAGATGCAAAGGAGTACCTGCTACAAAAAGAGCCAGTCCCCAGACCCTTTCTGGAACCACCCCCCCTTATGTAGAAACCTGATTCTTTTTATGCCTTGTGTTTGGCTGAGGGCGCATTTATCGCTTCAGTGTTCAGGAGACAGGCCTCCTTGCAGTGTTCTCCCTAAGCTGAGTTAGTGTGAGCCGGCTCACCGTTTTTTAGCTTCCAGCTCACACAGTTTAGTCTTAGCTCAGGAAGGATGGCTCCCCAGAGCAGACTGATTTATGCAGGAGCCAAATCGCTCGCTCACCACTTTAATGCCACAAAGTAGGATTTTTGCTCACAAGACTCCGCAGCTTAGAGGGAGCATTGCCTCCTTGCTATGCAGACGTATGCAAGGCTGCCCCAGCCCTGGATGCAGATTGGACAATTACTCGGTATGCTATTTATTTATTTACTTGGGCTTACATGACCAAAGGTCTCAAGCACATGCATAAAATACAGTTTGTGTTTAAACATCAAAACAAAGTTAAAACCATGAACTTTTCCGAATTGGTAAGATATAATCAGTATAAAATATCCCCAGCCCTGGATGCAGATTGGACAATTTATTTATTTCCTTGGGCTTACATGACCAAAGGTCTCGAGCACATGCATAAAATACAGTTTGTGTTTAAACATCAAAAAAAAGTTAAAACCATGAACTTTTCCAAATTGGTAAGATATAATCAGTATAAAATATTCTGAACATATTATTTAAATAGGAAGGAGGAGGAGGAGATTGGATTTATACCCTGCCCTTCACTCGGAGTCTCAGAGCGGCTCACAAACTCCTTTCCCTTCCCCTCCCCACGACAGACACCCTGGGAGGTAGGTGAGGCTGAGAGAGCTCTGACAGAAACGGCTCTTTTTTAAAAAAACAGCTCTGACCAGAACTATGGCTTGCCCAAGGCCATCCAGCCAGGTGCAAGTGGAGGAGTGGGGAATCGAACCCGGTTTTCCCAGATTAGAGTCCGCACACTTAACCACCACACCAAACTGGCTAGTTAGGGTAAGTTAGGATAAATAGATATAAACTTTTCAATGGTATCCAGTATTTACGCTAAATATCTTGCTACTGAAGCAGTAATTGCCGGGTTAATATCTGTCAGCAAATAAGAAACTACCCATGACTCAAGTGGAAGATGGTATGTTGTTAAAATAGGTAGAATCCAGTAAGACCTAGGAGCTTTCCAGCGGGAACAAAACAACCAAGCTACATAATTTTCTTAGAGAGAGTTTTTGCTTGCACTTCTAGAGGGGACTCTCTGAGTCTGATCGTCCCTGCCATTGTGGGCTCAGACAAAAGAAAGTCGGAAAACAAACAAGAGTCAGATATGGAAAAATGAGAACATAGTACTCCTGCAAGTTTTTGATAACTTATGGTACTTGATCTACGGTTACTGCCAAGGAGCTGAGTGAATTTTTAATTCTCCTAGAGGCTGATCTTTGCATCTGTCCTGACTCTTTTCCCCTCTCCCAGTCTTGCCCGTAGATCCCAGCCACTCTTCCCTCATCCAATCAGACCTCTGTAGAAGAAGAGATTGGACCTTCACTTGGCATCTCAGAACGGCTTACAATCTCCTTTCCCTTCCCTTCCTCACAACAGACACCCTGTGAGGTCGGTGGGGCGGAGAGAGCTCTTTTGAGGGCTGCCCTTGAGGGAACAGCTCTGAGAGAACATGTGACCAAGGCTCCCTCTAAGCTGTGGAGTCCTGTGAGCAAAAATTCTACTTGGTGAGCTCCTGGCATTAAAATTGTGAGCAAGCGATTTGGCTGCTGCATGAATTAGTTTGCTCTGGAGCCATCCTTCCTGAGCTAAGACAAAAATCTGTGAGCCGGAGGCTAAACAACTGTGAGCTAGCTCACACTAACTCAGCTTAGAGGGAACACTGCTTGAGACTGACCCAAAGTCACACCAGCAGCTGCATGTGGAGGAGCGGGGAATCAAACCCGGTTCTCCCAGATTAGAGTCTGCGCTCTTAACCACTGCACCAAACCGGTTCCCTGGAAGTCTGCACAAATGCGCCCTAACAAGGCCCAAACAGCTTGTTAGGATTTGTAATGGGTAGGGTCCAAGTTCCCTCGACCTGACGTTTGACTCTGACAGTCAAACGTCAGGAATGGTGGGACTTGTTTTCCAAGCATCTGGGTCCCCAGTTGAGATCAGGACCATAGAGCAGGGGAGATAGTGTTGCCAACTTCCGGATGGTGCCTGGAATTCTCCTGGAATTATGGGTAGGGCTTCCAGTTCTGGGTTGGGAAATGCCTGGAGATTTGGAAGGACTCTCTGAGTCTGATCGTCTCTGCCATTGTGGGCTCAGACAAAAGAAAGTCGGAAAACAAACAAGAGTCAGATATTGAAAAATGAGAACATAGTACTCCTGCAAGTTTTTGATAACTTATGGTACTCGATCTAAAGTTACTCCCAAGGAGCTGGGTGAATTTTTAATTCTCCTAGAGGCTGGAGGAACTTTGCATCTGTCCTGACTCTTTTTCCCTCTCCCAGTCTTGCCCGTAGATCCCAGGCACTCTTCCCTTATCCAATCAGACTTCTGTAGAAGAAGAGATTGGATTTATACGCCGCCCTTCACTTGGCATCTCAGAGCGGCTTACAATCTCCTTTTCCTTACCCTCCCCACAACAGACACTCTGTGAGGTCGGTGGGGCTGAGAGAGCTCTTTCGAGGGCTGCCCTTGAGGGAACAGCTCTGAGAGAACTTGTGACTGACCCAAGGTCACACCAGCAGCTGCATGTGGAGGAGCGGGGAATCAAACCCGGTTCTCCCAGATTAGAGTCTGCGTTCTTAACCACTATACCAAACCGGTTCCCTGGAAGTCTGCACAAATGCGCCCTAACGAGGCCCAAACAGCTCGTTAGGATTTGTAATGGGTAGGGTCCAAGTTGTTTATCCCACTGATTCTGAAGCCACATCTTGTAAAAGTGACTTTATGTGCAGCACCTGACAGGCTGCGACCCGAAGAAGCTGAGAGAAACACGTACCAACCGGGGTCCGTCATCGTGGGACTGTATTTTAATGTGTTGCCTTAATGTGCTGCTTTGATATGAATGAATTATTGTCAACAAATTAGACAATTTTTGTAAGCCTTGTATAAACAGCTTTCCCCCCCTTTAAGAATAATTGGGAGAGTAACTTTTACTCTTGAGTAAAACATTTACAGTGTAACAGCCTATGAACTGGGGGTTTTTTGGTCGCCACCAGGAGTTCGGCAACCCGAACCACAAGTCATCTCCAGATATCAGTTCCTCCTGAATAAAATGGCAGCTTCAACGGACAGACTTTGCGGTATAGAAGGTTGCCGGGTCCTACCTGGCTGGCAGCGGGGAGCTCCTGGGTCCCCCCCCCAGGCTGTTTTTTGCCTTCAAAAACCATAAAGTTTGCCCAAAAACTAGAGCGTCACCCCACCCCATGTCGGCGACGCAATGACATCACTTCTGGGTGACGTCATTGTGTCGGGGACGTTGAGGTCCCTGTTTGGGGGTGGGGTTTCCCCAGCTAGCCAGCTGGCCAGCAGCAGATCCAGGCCCTTAAAAGCGGGGGGATCCCCCACTGGAACCAGGGAGCCCTAACAATATACCATAAGTTCTTGGTGAGATCCCCTACCCAGGTTGGTGTAGTGGTTAAGTGCGCGGACTCTAATCTGGGAGAACCGGGTTTGATTCTCCACTCCTCCACAAGCCATAGTTCTGATAAGGGCTGT
>NW_015172062.1:319886-325133 GCF_001447785.1 Gekko japonicus | reverse complement strand
TCCTCTTCTTCTTCTTCTTCTTCTTCTTCTTCTTCTTCTTCTTCTTCTTCTTCTTCTTCTTCTTCTTCTTCTTCTTCTTCTTCTTCTTCTTCTTCTTCTTCCCAGATTTCCCCCTCCACAGGCTCTTCCCCCAAGTCTTTGGGGATTTCCGAGGCTGGAGCTGGCAACTTCAGGAAAGAAGGAACTTCCCCTCCCCCCCCCCATCATTTTCCTGACCCAAAATGGCTGAGGGGAGGATGCTATTGGCTGCACGTTGGTGTGTGCGTGTGTCTGTGCACGTCGTCCGTCAGCATGTGAGAAGCGAGACAAGAACAAGGAAAAATGAGTTCGCTTTGGACTGATTTCCACTACTAGATCTGTGCAGGGCTTGAATCCTTATAGACATAAGAACATAAGAGATGCCAATGTTGGATCAGGCCAAAGGCCCATCCAGTCCAACACTCTGTGTCACACAGTGGCCAGAAATACCAGGTGCCATCAGGAGGTCCACCAGTGGGGCCAGGACATTAGAAGCCCCTCTTGACCCCCCCCCCCCAAGCACCAAGAAGACAGAGCATCACTTGCCCCGTTCTAACCCGACCGCTCAGCAATTTCATGGAGTGCCCACGACTTCTTGTATTGTGAGAAAGGGAGAAAAGTACCTCTTTCTCTACCTGCTCTTTCCTATGCATAATCTTATGAACCTCAATCATGTCACCCCTCAGTCATTTCTCCAAGCTAAAGACCCCTAAGCGCCTTAACCTTTTTTCATAGGGAAAGTGTTCTGCAAATACTTAGGGACTTAGATGAACTCGCATTTCCCAGGGAAGGCAGGGCTGGCCCTTCTGTGTACAGACCCGGGGGCTGACCCTTTAAGCCCAGGCGTTGACGTGTTATGGTCCTACAGTGGTATGTTGGGCAATTCCCCCCCTCCCCAGTTAGATGGGAGAGGACAGGTGTGACCGGGCTTAAAACAGCCAGCAGTGCAATTGTTGACTGCCCACCCTGATTCACAGCATTCCACAACTGGGAGGTTCCCCTTAAAGGGCCTGGCTCCCCAAAAGATGCTGCTTTTTCACTCCCCCTCCCCAACCGAGAGCTCTAGTTCCTAGTCAGAAGTCAACCAGAATGACTCCTGGCATAGGCTCACCCCCCCCCCCGCCCCCACTTCTGGGATGTCCAGTCCCTGGGCTAAATATACCCCGGCAGTTTGCAAATGTAGCAGTATGCTTGTAACCCGAGCCCACAGCCTGCGGGCACAGCTACCTCTGCCCACACAACGCCAGGCCCAGGCAGCATGGAGACGCCCAGCGGAAAAGGCTCCAGGCCCGTTTTGGTGAGCGCTTGTCCCTCTCAGCCACGGGAAGCCCCCACCCCATAGGGAGAGACACCCCCTTTCCCCTTCCTGGCTTTGGCCCCATTCCACCAGTCCTCACACCTGCTCTTGGTGTCTTTTCCAGGTTATCATGTTAGAAAGCGTGTTCACCTGGCCTTCCCGTCTCAAGCCCCTTCCCCGCCAGCCCCTCCGCCCCATTTCCCCAGCAAACTCACTTCCGACCCTCTTGTCCACCGCATATCCCATCCCTTGTCAATCTCCTCTGACCCTTCAAAGGTATTGCTGTAGCCACGGGGTACGGTCCCTTTCCCACCTGATGTGTACCGGTTGCTGGTGTCCTTAATTTTGTCAGAATATTAGATGACCGGTTTGATTTGCAGATGGCTAACCTTTGGTCATTTTAGAAAAGAGCAAGAGGTCCAGTGGCACCTTAAAGACTAACAAAATATGCGGCTTTCGTGAGTCACCGCTCACTCCTTCAGTTGTTTTGAATCTTGGCTCGTTCTGAACTTTGGTTGTTTTGAACTTTGATTTCAGGACTTTTGATTTCGTTGGGACAGAAGAACGGGAGCTTTCCGGGTGAAGGGGAAATGCGTGGTTTTAAATTGGTGTTTCCAGATTTCTTTAGCAAAAGGGACTTGTGCCTGCCGATTGCTTGAGGGTATCTTGCCGTAGTATCGCCCATAATTAGGTGCTGTGTTGGAGGACCAGAATCTCCCCCCACACTCACTCCTTTCTCCAGTTCCCATTC
This sequence comes from Gekko japonicus, assembly GCF_001447785.1. NCBI lineage: Eukaryota > Metazoa > Chordata > Lepidosauria > Squamata > Gekkonidae > Gekko > Gekko japonicus. The sequence goes on along the minus strand of NW_015172062.1, from coordinate 323,067 downwards.
AATAATCCCTAGCAATCTGATCATAATGTTGGGGGAAGGGCTTCTTTTTGCAAAAGCCTTTGGAAGTGCTAAAAGGGCACACTCCCCTCCTTCCCTTTCTTCAAATGCATGTTGTGCTCTAGTGATTTTGCGCTGAACTTGAATTATGGCTGCCAGCCTCCAGGCGGGCCCTGGAGATCTCCCGGTATTACAACTGATCTCCAGATGGTCATGTCCACTGTTCCCTCTAAGCTGAGTTAGTGTGAGCTAGCTCACGGTTTTTTAGCCTCCAGCTCACACATTTGTGTCTTAGCTCAGGAAGGATGGCTCCAGAGCAAATGAATGTATGCAGTAGGCAAATTGCTCGCTCACAACTTTAGTGCCAGTAGCTTACAAAGTGGATTTTTTGCTCACAACACTCCACTACTTTAGTGCCAGTGGCTCACAAAGTGGAATTTTTGCTCACAACACTCCACAGCTTAGAGGGAACATTGGTCATGTCATGTCACTTTATTACAACAGTCCGCGACCAGCAGTACAGTTTGATTAAGAAATGCAAAAGCCAGCGACCAGCAATACAGTTGGGTTGGAAGTTTGTTTTAAAAAAGATAAAAAGAGATAAAATTAAGTCTTAAAAACATACAAAACCATGCCGAGTAACTACAGAGTCATGCTGCCAAAAGGGATTTCCGATGCTTGTAAACGTGAGCCACCTGGCCTTAATCTCCAGATGACAGAGATCAGTTCCCCTGGAGAAAATGGCTGCTTCAAAGTGTGGACTCTGTTGGCATCATACCACACTGAAGCCCCTCCCTTTCCCCAACCCCACCCTTCCCAGGATCCACCTCCAAAATCTCCAGATATGTCCTTACCCGGAGCTGGCAACCCTAGGTGATGGACTCTTTGAGTTGGATCTAGCCTGCTTTTTCACTCAAGTCTCACCCAGTTCCCTTCTTGACTACGGCTCCAACTCGCAGGGCTTTCGGCTGTGTGGGTCCCACGATCCCCAGCATAGCCTTTTTGGGTACCTTTCCGCCAGCAGAGAAGCCGGTTAGATCCAGCCCCTTGTACAGAAGATCCATGCTCTCCCTCTTGTTGGCAGAGATACTAAACAGATGGTGCTGTCTTCCGCAGTTTTTCACTGCCCCAGGCTTAAACCAGCCCTTCCTTTGATCTACCTGTAAGGAAAACTATAAAATCTACCTCTGTAGTTCTTGGTGTATATAAACACCATTCACATGTGGCTCAGGTGCCATGAAGAAAATTCAAAAGGCATTTTCGTCACTTGTGCAAAAATAATCATGGACTTAAAAAAAAAAGGATTCCGAATTCCTTTACTTGGAATAAATTGTGCAGATTGTCAAGCTCCATTTGAGCAGCTAATGTTTAGGTTCTTTTATTGAACTGCAGGATTTCGGGAGGGGTAAGAGGGATTGCTCAAGTGATTAAGACGCTGAACTGCAGACCGGAAGGTCCGTAGTTCAGCAGTTCGAGACCTGAGCGCCGCATGATGGAGTGAGCTCCCGTCTCTGGCCCCAGCTCCTGCCAACCTAGCAGTTCGAAAGCAAGAAATCGCAAGTAGATAAATGGGTACCACTTCAGTGAGAAGGTAACAGTGTTCCGTGCACCTCGGCGTCTAGTCATGCCAGCCACATGACCACGGAAACGTCTTTGGACAGCGCTGGCTCTTCAGCTTGGAAACGGAGATGAGCACCGCATCCCTAGAGTCGGATTCGACTGGCTTTCGAGCAAGGGAAACCTTTACCTTTACCTTAAGAGGGATGGGGGGGTTGGAATAGTGGAAAGACGGCAGGGATGGGATTTAGGATCCCATCCATCTGGATGAGGGAATGAAAGTTCTGGTGGGTTGGAGGAGAGAGTGTTCGCTTAGCTGGGCTATTAGGGCTCAGTGGAGGAGCATCTGCTCAGGTCGCCAAAGGTCCTGGGTTCTATCCCCAGGGTCTCCTGTGTAAAGGACCGGGCAGTACGTGGTGTGAAAGACTTTTCTCTGCCTGGGACCCCAGAGAGCCACTGCCCGTCTGAGTAGACCGTGCTGACCTGGTCAGACCAGTGGTCTGATTGAGTGTTAAGGCAGCATCTCCAAGTGTGTAGAGCTAGAGGGATGCCCAGGTTCGAATTCCTGCTTGGCCATGAATCACACAGGATGGACACTGCCAGAGGAACAGCCCTTGGATTAGGGTGGGAAAGAAATTGATAAAAATGTAAGTAAAGGCGCCAGTGTGCTTTAGTAAGGGATTATCAACATCCAAGGTGTAAAGTAACCGTTTTGACATTCTGCTGTTGGTTTCAGGGCTGCCCAGGGAGAAAACTGCTCACTGCTTCAGCCGCAAAAGCCTTGCGACTATTTATTTGTGCGCGCCATTTGCACAAACCAGTTTACCAATCTGAAGAAGTGAGCCGTGACTCACGAAAGCTCATAGGTAAAGGTAAAGGTTTCCCTTGCTCGAAAGCCAGTCGAATCCGACTCTAGGGTTGCGGTGCTCATCTCTGTTTCATAGCCATTCATAGCCAAAGAGCCAGCGCTGTCCGAAGACGTTTCCGTGGTCATGTGGCCGGCATGACTAAACACCAAGGTGCACGGAACGCTGTTACCTTCCCCCCGAAGTGGTCCCTATTTATCTACTTGCAATTTCTTGCTTTCGAACTGCTAGGTTGGTAGGAGCTGGAACTAGAGACGGGAGCTCACTCCATCATGCGGCACCCGGGTTTTGAACTGCTGAACTACCGACCTTCCACAGCCTGCAGTTCAGCGTCTTAACCACTTGATCCACCGCAGCTCCTGAAAGCTCATCCCCTGCCATATATTTGGTTAGTGTTTAAGGTGCTCCTGGGCTCTTGCTCTTTTCTACAGTATCCCAGTGTGCACTTTCTATTCTATTCAGAAGCAGGGTGATTAGTTCCTGCTGTTGTGGGTGGGGAAAACCTGAACCGTGTCCCACCCACCTCATAGCCACTGACAGTACTACCAATGTTCCCTCTAAGCTGTGGAGTCTTGTGAGCAAAAATTCTACTTTGTGAGCTACTGGCATTAAAGTTGTGAGTGAGCGATCTGGCTACTGCATAAATTAGTTTGCTCTGGAGCCCTCCTTCCTGAGCCGAGATAAAAATGTGTGAGCTGGAGGCTAAAAACTGAGCTAGCTCACACTAACTCAGCTTAGAGGGAACACTGGTTGGGACCCCA
>NW_015172062.1:303803-319727 GCF_001447785.1 Gekko japonicus | reverse complement strand
GTTTTTTGAAGATTGAGTAGACGTGGGGAAAATCGCACGAAGCTGCGGGGCAAAATGCGGCCGCGCAGCAGCTTGTGTGAAATTGACACATACCATCGGGCCAAAGAGAAGAGTGAGCGCGGAGCAGCGCTTGTGGGAAATCACTCCAAAAATGTATGAGCCAGCTAAAAAACTGAGCTAGCTCACACTAACTCAGCTTAGAGGGAACATTGATTACCCAGATCCTTTTCACTTTTTGGATACCCTGGGCTGGATCTAGGGTTGCCAGCTATAGGTTGGGAAGTTCCTGGAGGTTTTGGGGGTGGAGCCCGGGGAGGGCGGGGTTGGGGAGGGGGAGGGACCTCAGGAGGGGTTTGAGGAGGGTGTAACGCCACAGAGTCCCCCCTCCAAAGCAGCCATTTCCTCCAGGGAAACTGATCTTGGTCATCTGGAGATCAGTTGTAATAACAGGAGATCTCCAGGTGCCACCTGGGGGTTGGCTGACATAGGTGGATCACACAAATGTGTTCTGCCGGCCGCGGCAGTTTCCTCGGGTGCAAGGAGCCTTTCCCGGATGCAGCCTCCCTGCCTTTACATCGTCATTCCCCTTTCTACTTCTGAAAACATGAGAGCCGGAAAGCGGTTTTCGAAAGCGGAAAGCGCTGATTCTCAGGGTCGTGCGAGATGCAGCTTTAGTCTCTCGGGTCCTCAAACCCAGTGCCTGAAATCCAGGAAGCGGCACACCTGCCCCCCCCCCCCGGTTGCCCTTCTTGGCTGTGGAACAGCAAGCCCTCGGCTTCATACTTCTGTGCATGCAAAAGGTCCTTTGTCATCCGACATGCGGAGTACTGACCTGCCCCCCCCCGATATTCAAGAGCTCACCCATATCGTGCCCCACCCCTCTAAATCAACTTCTGAACCAGCAAGAGCCTCCCACGCACAGACGCGTCCAACTGGGCCACACGCCGGCTTTGCTAATAAATGACACATAAGTGAATAAGCCAATTGCATCTCTCAGGCGCGTCACCGTCTCTGAACCCTTTCCAACTTCGGTCCGCGGATCCGATGCCCGGGAGGCTGGAGAAGCCGCTAAACCAGCAGGTGTCTCCCATGGGTCCCCCTGCCTCCTTCTCTCCACGAGTGGGGCAGGACAGCTTCTCCGGCAGGATCGCCCGTCCTCGGCTCTCTCGAGCATCAGGTGCTGCTTCTGAGAGGTTGAGCCCTGGCCTCCCCTCCCCACTGGTGCTCCCTGCAAGCTGTTCCTTGCCCCACTTGCAGGGCCCTTAACAGGTGTGGGCTGGGATGTACCTGTATGAGCTGGATGATGATTCAGAGGGGGTGAGTACTGCTTTCCACCTACTTCAGCTTCTCCCTTGGCATCACAGGGTGGGTGGGGGGTCTACCTTTGGCCGGCTCCTCACGCCCCCCCCCCCCGCACGCCCTGCTAAACCATCACCCTTTTCCGATTCTTTGCACCCTCCCCCAGATATCTTCCCCACTCCCACAATCTGATCCTCCTTTCAGGCCTGTTTCTCAAGAATGCTCCCCTCCAACGGAAACATTGGCAAAGGGACATGACAGCCCCCAACAAACGAGCATCAGTCTCCTTACAGTACTCCAGCTGGGGCAGAGGCGAGACGGAAGGTCTTGCGGATTCTGTATCACTGCAGGGACGCAAGGAGGTTGTCGATCAGCACTTTGTGGGGAAGCCCCCCCAGCTTCCCCCCACCTCCTTTGCTCTGCGCCAGAAGTTTGCTTTTTAACTCCCACATTTTCCCAACTCTCTCTCTCTCTTTTTTGAATGAACAAGACTTGGGGGGAAATATATAGTAGCATAGTTGGCTTTTGTTGCTGGTGATTTTGGCCTGGGTTTTTGTCTTGGCATCCCCTCCTCCAGACTGCAGGATACCTGGGACTTTGTGTTCCTTATAGCGGATGAAGCTGCTCCAACCCCTCTTCAATTCCAGTTGCTGGTGAGCACCAGGCTGAGGTTCCCACCCTAATTTCTGTTGGGCAGGCATTCCGTTTACGCAAAGAGTCTCTCTCTCTTTCTCCGTCTCCCTCTCCCAGCTCTTACTTGTAAAAGCAGACACCATTTGGTGTTGTTGTTGTCATCCACCGGAGTTTGCTTAATTTCATGTCTGTTGCCTCAATAACACTGTCTAACCATCTCATCCTTTGTCGTCCCCTTCTTCTTTGACCTTCAGTCTTTCCTGGCATCAGGGTCTTATCCAGTGAGTGCTCCCTTCTCATTGGGCGGCCAAAGTCTTTGAGCTTCAGTTTCATTATCTGGCCTTCCAGGGAACAGTCGGGGTTGATTTCCTTTAGGATTGACTGATTTGATCTCCTTGCAGTCCAAGGGACTCTCAAGAGTCTTCTCCAGCACCATTTGGCATTACTTCCCCTTAAGATGAACTGGAATGCAAAAGCTCCACCATGTCCATTTTACAGTGAGAACTACTGACCATAGAGACAATAATAAAAGTTCAGGTTTCTTTGGTAAAGAAATCCTCGTGATAAAACGTATTTGGTCCAATATCCCATTCCAATAGTGCTCAGTACAGGGGCAAGTTCTTTCCCTTTCTCACAATACAAAGACTCGTGGGCACTCCATGAAATTGCTGAGCAGTCGGGTTAGAACAGATAAAAGGAAGTACTTCTTCACCCAAAGTGTGATTAACACATGGAATTCACTGCCACAGGAGGTGGTGGGTGCTACAAGCATGGACGGCTTCAAAAGGGAATTAGATAAGCATATGGAGCAGAGGTCCATCAGTGGCTATTAGCCACAGGGTATAGAGAGGAACTCTCACTCCAGGGCAAGGGATGCTCTGTATTCTTGGTGCTTGGGGGGGGGGGAACAGTGGGAGGGCTTCTAGTGTCCTGGCCCCACTGGTGGACCTCCTGATGGCACCTGGTATTTTTGGCCGCTGTGTGACAGTGTTGGGCTGGATGCCTGATCCAACATTGGCTTCTCTTGTGTTCTCTTAAGGATGTTTCTGGGGGCAGCCATTTCGGTCTGCAATAGAACAGTTAGATGCAAGCTCCAGAGACCAGCCGGATTTTCAGGGTGCAAGCTTTCAAGAGTCAAAGCTCCCTTGGTCAGACACAAGGAGGAACGGAGGACTCTGAGTCTTTATATCTCCATCAGAAAATGGGAGGGGTGTTGTAAAGAATGCTTGTAATGGATGCAAGGTGCAGGGCAACCTGTCATCAGCTTGATCAGAGCAGAGAGGGGAGGGAAATGCTTGCGGGCAGAAAAAAACCAGCATCTGCAGTGAGGTACGAGTGGCCATGGGGAGGTCAATTGCTCTGAACTTGCGAACAAACTCAGGTCCAGCAATCTCACATTGTAATTTCCCCTTGAGGTTTCTTTGTTTGAGGACTTGCCACTCTTGGTCAGCAATGGAATGACCTGGACGATAAAAACGTTCTCCCACTGGTTGTTGAGTGCTGTGGCTTTTAATGTTGGATTTATGTCAGTTTATCCTTTTGAGTAGGGACCGACGTGTTTGTCCGATGTAGAGAGTGGAAGGGCATTGCTGATGGCATATCTAATGTTGGAAGATGAATAAGCGAATGAACCTAAGAGGGTGCAGCTGGTGTTCTTATGTCTGGTTATTGTGTTGTCAGTGTGAATATGGGGACGGAGTTGACATCTTTATTTGTTGCAGGCCCTGGTCCCGGTGTCCATGCTAGGAAGGGTATTGCTGTGGGGGGGAAGTTGTTTAAGGTCATTTAAGGAAAAGGTTTGCCTCCCAGTGCCTGTGAGAGGGGAGTATCATCATCCAGCATAAGTTGTAGGTCGTTAATGATACGTTGAACCAGTTTGGGCTGAGAGCTTTATGTGACTGCCAGCAGTGTACTGTTGTTGTTTTGTTTGGGCCTCTCTTGTAGCGGGTTATCCCTTGGTATCATTCTGGCTTTGCTGATCTGTTTCCTTACTACATGAGGTGGGTATTGCAATTCCAAGAATGTGTGTTGTGGATCAGGAAGAATGTGGTAAGCAGGTTTTGCTCAGCACTGCCCACAGATGGCTGGTTTTGGACAAATAGGATATACTAGTTGAAGTGCAAAAGAATGTTGTGGCAGGAGATATAAACAGTATGTGATGTAGCGTGTGTGCCAGATGTGGGATATGAGAAGGGAGCGGATCCTATGTGTCATGTATTTGCTTATGTGTTATGCTATGTAACCTAAACCGGAGCTTCAGGCACAAACTCCATTAACTCTCAGGGATTCTAAACCCTGCAGTCAGATTGGTTGCTGTTGTGTAACAGACCAATCCGGAAAGACTCTGACCTTCGGCGGGAACGGATCCCATTGGTCCTAAGCTCTCAATTGTAATTGGTCATTACTGTGCTAGGAGGTGTGGCCTCACTGGTTTGAAAGGTATATATTTGCATCGTTCTATGAGGCTGGTTGCTGTGTTGTGGTGTTCTGAGCTGAATAAAGAAATCACTCATTTAAGAAACGCTACCTCAATCTCAGTACATAATACCATGCTTTGCAGTTGAGCCTTTCTATCTGTAGCTGCTATAGTTCATTGCCACCCTGGCCGCATGATGCATCCTCCCTCCTGGGTCTTTTTTGTGGGGGGTGGCCCCATATAGCCAGCCTTCAGGCTCCCTTGCCTTTTGGGACACTGGAACAGAAAGCGTTTCCCGCCCCCATGTCGTACTCTCCACATCCTTATCACCGGCACCACTGCTTGTTTGTGTTTGGATAGAGGTGGGGTGTGCTTCTTGGGATTTCCCCTTCGTTTCCTTGGGATTCCGTTTGATAATGACCGCTTTCCTTTTTCAGATTCCACAGCGACAGGATATTGTTGGTGTAGAAACGGGTGGCAAATCGCCGTTTAGTGACCGAGTTGCGTCTGTTGGAGCTCAAAACACACTTTAAAACCAAGCGACTTCCGGTGGACAGGCATTAGCCCATTTGCTTTTCTTTCCAGGGAACAGTCTGTACAAAAAATGGGTTTCGTATGGCGCTCCTGTGGCACTGATTGACAGGTGCCCGTGGGAGTCCGGCTCCCTCCAGAGCTTTCGGCCTTTGCGATGATTCCAGCTCATACGAGCTGCATAGGGGGAATGCTAATTAGCAATTACATTTCAGCCCCTTCTCTCCCCGGTTAATCTGCCTTCGTCCAGGAAAAATTGAGGACCACATCTGCAGTTGAGCTTTAATGATCCATCTGACAGAAGCCATTTTTTAAAAGAGATACTAAGATTTGTCAGAGTAATGACCGGTTATAGATTAATAGGAAACCCAGAAATAATTTTCCTTAAGAAGGAAGGTTAGTAAAAGGTAAAGGTTTCCCTTGCTCGAAAGCCAGTTTCCAAGCCGAAGAGCCAGCGCTGTCCAAAGACATTGCTGTGGTCATGTGGCTGCCATGATTAAATACCAAGGCGCATGGAACGCTGTTACCTTCCCACCGAAGCGGTACCTATTTATCTACTTGCAGTTTCTTGCTTTCGAACTGCTAGGTTGGCAGGAGCTGGGGCCAGAGATGGGAGCTCACTCCATCATGCAGCACTCGGGTCTCGAACTGTTGAACTACCGACCTTCCGGTCTGCAGTTCAGCGTCTTAACCCCTGAGCCACCATGGCTTAGAAACCCCAAAATAATTTTCCTTAAAAAGGAAGATTAGACCTTCGTGCCATATTGACGTGCGTGGATGTGGAATGTATACTGGGTGTTGCATTCTGGCTTAAGGAGACTTTGAAATTCAGCAATAATAGCTATAATTACCAGTTTAATGAAAGGAAATTTGCAATCTTCTGTGTACCTGCCAAGAAAAAAAAAAGCTTATGGAATTTGTTTTAATTTTGAGTAAACATGTACAGGACTGGGTTGTGAGAAAAGGTAGCGTCTTGTCAGACACTTTTATGCTGGGAGGAAGTTCTCATATGTCCTGCAAGGATCGTGGCAATATTTTACCGACACAGAAGTGGATGTGGAAATACTTGCTTTGTTTCGCTTTAGAAATATGATCCCCCCCCCTGCTTGGTTAAAATGGATGAAATGCACTTTTAAACGTAATCATCACAGAAGGTTTGAAAAGCGGCAGGGACCTTCACAGGAGTGTTGGTGGGGGTACCTGTTGGTCAGTGACTGTGATGTGACGAGCAATGAGTGACAGCTCCTTGCCCCTTACTCTGCTTGTAGCATTTTGTGTATTTTTCAGAGTTTGATTAATTCTTTTTTAAAAATCAGTTTCCAGTGAGCGCCCCCTTAAAACAGCATTCCCATATGAGAGGGCTTATCTCATATGGAAGATTAGAATACCTAGAGCACTTATTATTGTTGTTACTATTGTTATTACTGTTAATTAACAAGGGTATTATATTGTAGAGATTTTAAATGGTTTTAAATATGTTTTATGTATGGGCTTGTGCCCGATTGTAAGCCGCCCTGAGTCTGCATAGTGGGGAGGGCGGGCTATAAATTGAACCTATAAATATCTGGCATGGGAAATTCTTAGAGATTTTGCCGGGTGGAGCCAGGGGAGGGCGGGGCTTGGGGAGGGGAGGGACCTCAGTGAGGTATAATACCACGGAGTCCATCATCCAAAGCAGAGACCAGTTGTAATTACAGGAGAGCTCCAGCTGCCACCTGGAGATTGGGAACCAATGCTCTCTCTAAGCTGTGGAGTCTTGTGAGGAGCAAAAATTCTACCTTGTGAGCTCCTGGGCATTCAAGTTGTGAGCGAGCGATTTGGCTACTGCATACATTAGTTTGCTCTGCAGCCATCCTGCCTGAACGAAGACAAAAATGTGTGAGCCGGAGGCTAAAAAACTGTGAGCTAGCTCACACTAACTCACCTTAGAGGGAACATGGCTGGGAACCCTGGATTATCTTAATAAGTACCTAGAATCTTTGCTGGTTAATTCAAATTAATACGTGAAGTGCAGCTCCAGCTTTGCAGTTCGATCTCTGTTCCTCCCTTGGGGTTGCCAAGTCACAGTGCTGGGGGAACAAAATTAGAGTCCCGCCGCGGCACCTTTAAGACCAACGAAGGTTTATTCAAGGTATGAGCTTTCGTGTGCAAGGCACACTTTTTCAAATACACTGGAATGGTGTGTAAGGTTCAGACTTATAGACAGGGAAATTAACATGTAACATGATGATGTTTAAGATATGCCAAGTCAAAAATAACAAGTTAAGGTTATAAGGTCAACAGTTGTAAAGTAATAAATATGTCCGAATAGCAAATAGATTTATTTATTTATTTATTAGTTTGATTTATATCCCGCCCTCCCAGAGGCTCAGGGCGGCTCACATGCGGCAAAGCCGAGTGCAAAATATAATACAGTATGTAATAAATAAAACATTTAAAATCACAATAAAACCTTCCAATAATACGGTGCTATACCTATATTAATCATCCAAGATGGGGACAACCCCCCAAGGTTTGGTGGCCAGCTGTCTCAGTAGCGTGGTCTCCCACTACACTGTCTCAAACTTCTGACAGGGCCCGCTTGCCCCCGTTCTTATAGGGCAGCCGATGACTTGCCACCTCGGTGGTAGAATAGTGGCGGCGGCGGCTCCTACTTGAACGCCTGGCGGAAGAGCTCCGCCTTGCAGGCCCTGCAGAACTGCATAAGGTCCCGCAGGGCCCAGATCTCCTCTGGGAGCTCATTCCACCAGGTAGGAGCCGCCACCGAAAATACCCTGGCCCTAGTAGAGGCAAACTTAATCTCTTGGGGACCTGGCACTCTCAGGAGATGGAGCTTCCCCGATCATAGTCTAAAGGTGTGCCTTATTTCAGAACACTTTTGTCAGACATAAGAGAAACCTGTAGTGCTAAAAAGCCCTATGGAGTATATGATCTGGTATCAGTAAATTCTGGGAAATAAGCCCTTGTTTTGAACAAGGACTCTGAGATCACCTCAAACTTGATGCCCAGTGCAGTCTTGACTTTGCAGGTGAATTTTGTCCTGGTGGTTTTGATTTTATCCTGCATTTAGCTGGCCACTTAACACAATTGGTGTTATTAAGCATGGGATGGAGCATCAGTGAGGGGGGGGGGAAACATGGGACTGCAAGCGTGTTTGCGATGCTCATCTTTAAGAAAACAGGCATTTGCGAGCAAGATGCGTTCAGTTTTTCAACAAGTTATTTGCAAGGATTCCATCGAGGTGCTTCCTCAGTCTAAGGGCGAGAGATGTGTGGGTTCACACATCCAGGTGGAGCAATGGAATGTGGAGAAAGTAATCTGCATGTCTCTCTTACCCCGGAGCTAAGATGTGCAGGGGAGACTTTTGGAGGAGGGCTGGGTACCACAGCTCTGGTATACAGAAAATATCCCTTGTTACATTTGCATCTTGAGCTGTAAGATGTTATTAGAAACTTTGTTCATGCACCTTCTAAGGTGGATTGCCAACTTTGGCTTGGGAGATTCCTGGAGATTTGTGGGTGGTGTCTGGAGAGGGCGGAGTTTGTGGGGGGCGGAGTTTGGCAGGGATGTGATGCCCTACGGTCTGCCCTCCAAGGCAGCTGTTTTCTTCCGGGGAACTGATCTCTGCTGTGTGGAAATGGTTGAAGTTCTGGGAGAACTCTAGATCCCACCTGGAGGTTGGCAATAAGATTTCCATCCAAAGGAGAAGGATCAGGGGAGAGGCAGATACACAGGAATGGTGTTGTGCAACGCCATGATGTCATTTCCACCCCCCAAAAAACTGGAAATGATGACTACATCGCAGGACGCTTTAGGATTTCCCCAAACTATGTGGTAAAAACCACAGAGCTGTGGGGGGATTCCTAGAGCGCCGCAGTGAAGGCGCTTCCAATTTTTCAGTTGGAAATGAGATTTGTTACGTATGGAGTTGTCTGGATTCTGTGTAAAGTGTGAGCTTCAGTCACAAGCTCCATAGACTGCCAGCATTCTAAACGAAGCAATCAGATTGGTCACTGTTGCTAACAGACCGATCCGAATAGACTCTGACTTTCAGTGGGAGCAATTCCCGTTGGACCCAAGCACTCATCTTTGATTGGTCTTTATTGTTCCAGGGGGTGTGGTTTTCCTGGTTCAAACTGTCCCCGCGAGTTTCGCAGGACCCCTTTCTTGTAGATGTCTAAAGGTGTGCCTTATTTCAGAACACTTTTGTCAGACATAAGAGAAACCTGTAGTGCTAAAAAGCCCTATGGAGTATATGATCTGGTATCAGTAAATTCTGGGAAATAAGCCCTTGTTTTGAACAAGGACTCTGAGCTCTCCTCAAACTTGATGCCCAGTGCAGTCTTGACTTTGCAGGTGAATTTTGTCCTGGTGGTTTTGAGCTTATCCTGCATTTAGCTGGCCACTTCCCACTATTGGTATTATTAAGCATGGAATGGAGCATCAGTGAGAGGTGGGGGGGGGGAACATGGGACTGCAAGTGTGTTTGCGATGCTCATCTTTAAGAAAACAGGCATTTGCGAGCAAGATGCGTTCAGTTTTTCAACAAGTTATTTGCAAGGATTGCATCGAGGTGCTTCCTCAGTCTAAGGGCGAGAGGTGTGTGGGTTCACACATCCAGGTGGAGCAATGGAATGTGGAGAAAGTAATCTGCGTGTCTCTGTTACCCCAGAGCTAAGATGTGCAGGAGAGACTTTTGGAGGAGGGCTGGGTACCACAGCTCTGGTATACAGAAAATATCCCATGTTACATTTGCATCTTGAGCTGTAAGAACTGTCAGATGTTATTAGAAACTCTATTCAAGCACCTTCTAAGGTGGGTTGCCAACTTTGGCTTGGGAGATTCCTGGAGATTTGTGGGTGGTGTCTGGAGAGGGCGGAGTTTGTGGGGGGCGGAGTTTGGCAGGGATGTGATGCCCTACGGTCTGCCCTCCAAGGCAGCTGTTTTCTTCCGGGGAACTGATCTCTGCTGTGTGGAAATGGTTGAAGTTCTGGGAGAACTCTAGGTCCCACCTGGAGGTTGGCAATAAGATTTCCATCCAAAGGAGAAGGATCAGGGGAGAGGCAGATACACAGGAATGGTGTTGTGCAACGCCATGATGTCATTTCCAGCCCCCCAAAAACTGGAAACGATGACCACATCGCAGGACGCTTTAGGATTTCCCCAAACTATGTGGTAAAAACCATAGAGCTGTGGGGGATTCCTAGAGTGCCGCAGTGAAGGCGCTTCCAGTTTTTCAGTTGGAAATGACATTTGTTACGTATGGGGTTGTCTGGATTCTGTGTAAAGTGTGAGCTTCAGTCACAAGCTCCATAAACTGCCAGCATTCTAAACGAAGCAATCTGATTGGTCACTGTTGCTAACAGACCGATCCGAATAGACGCTGACTTTCAGCGGGAACAATTCCCGTTGGACCCAAGCACTCATCTTTGATTGGTCTTTATTGTTCCAGGGGGTGTGGTTTTCCTGGTTCAAACTGTATGTAGTTGGGTCGTTCTGTGTGTTGTTTGTCGGTGTTCTGAGCTAATAAAGAAATCACTTGTTTGAAACGCTGCCTCAATCTCAGTACATAATAGGGTTGCCAAATCGGACTTACCTTGCCGGCGGGGGACTCTGGGGTGGCTTCCGGAGCGTGTGCGCGCGCGCCGCATGCACATCACAGGGAAGTGACATCATGACGCCGGGCACGCTGGGGGTGGGGCGGCAGCCATTTGAGGGGAAAACTCTATGTCAAATGGCAGCCATTTGAGGGGAAAACTCTATGTCAAATGGCAGCCATTTGAGGGGAAAACTCTATGTCAAATGGCAGCCATTTGAGGGGAAAACTCTATGTCAAATGGCAGCCATTTGAGGGGAAAACTCTATGTCAAATGGCAGCCATTTGAGGGGAAAACTCTATGTCAAATGGCAGCCATTTGAGGGGAAAACTCTATGTCAAATGGCAGCCATTTGAGGGGAAAACTCTATGTCAAATGGCAGCCATTTGAGGGGAAAACTCTATGTCAAATGGCAGCCATTTGAGGGGAAAACTCTATGTCAAATGGCAGCCATTTGAGGGGAAAACATAGAGTTTCCCCCTCAAATGGCTGTGGCCCCGCCCCCAGCGTGCTCGGCGTCATGACGTCACTTCCCTGTGACGTGCACGCGGGGGTGGGGTTTCCCCCGGGGCCTGATTCCGCGGGGGTGGAAATCGGGCCTCCAAAGTGGGGGGGGGAATCCGCTCCCCGGGGGGACTTGGCAGCCCTAGTACATAATAACACTGCAGCATCAAGCTATGCTGTCCCCCCCCCGGCTGTTCCCCCACCTCCCTGAATGACAAGAGAGTACCAGTGGGGAAAACTGGTGGCTCTACTTCTTAGCGCTCTGTGCCCCCAGATGTGTCAGTAGCCATTTGCCTGATGGTCTGGGGGGGGGAAGTCTATCTCCGGAGGAGGCAGCCTGTCTCCAGCACCGCAGAGGTTGAGAGGCCTTGGCCGTTGCCCGTCGTGCTGACCGGTGTGTTCAAAAGGATGGCGCCACGATGACCATATACGTGGATCTCTCGTTCTCTTTAGAGAGGAGAGACAGAGCGAGCCCTAGGCTGTAGGGTGGCCATATGCTAAGCAGAGGGTTTAGAGGGGTGAGGGTGACCGCCTGGGGGGGTGAGCCACCCCCAGAATACTTGTTGCTTGCTGTGGAGTCTTGTGAGGAGCTGTGGAGCTGTGGAGGAGCAAAAAAATTCTCCGTTGCGAGCTGCCGGCATTAAAGTTGTGAGTGAGCGATTTGGCTACGGCATAAATTAGTTTGCTCTGGAGCCATCCTTCCTGAGCTGAGACAAAAATGTGTGAGCCAGAGGCTAAAAAAACTGTGAGCTACCTCACACTAACTCAGCTTAGAGGGAATACTGCTTGCAAGACGTCTTGCTATCCCACCATGGAAGGAGCAGTCATGCTTCAGTACAGGGTCCTGTGCTGGCTCAGCTGGTTACCACAGTGACCTACACTGGGTGCGGTCAGACAGCGTGCTGGGAGCAGTTTAAATTGCTCCGGCCCTGATGCAGTCTTTTTTAACCTGGAGAATCGCAATCACACTCACCTCCTTCCTCTGGATTGCTGCGCAGCCACATCACTCCCCGCTGTCCACACACAGGAGCATGCGTCGCTGTTGTTTTTCTCTCTCTCAGTTTGGGCATGCGCACAGGCGGCCATCTGTAGAACTAAAATTTTCGTGCGTGCGCAGAACAACGATTTCCACTTCAAACCGACTGCTGTAACACTTCCCTTTAAACTTTAAAGGAACACTTCCTTTTAAACGTTTACCCCAAAAATGGCCTCCGTGAGATCCCGAACTTGTCTAAACGCTAAAACGAGGCACCGTTTAAACATTGTTTTTAATAACGTGGTGGCGGACCTCCGCCTATGCGCACACCGCCAATGCTGTACAAAAATGGCGGGCGAAAAGTGGAAGCCTTGGGCAGCTTCCGAGCGGGGAAGGGGTTTAAACCGGACGTGCTCGACACCGCAGGAGCGATCAGACATCAGAAAAGTGCAGCTGGAACGGAAGAATCAGGAAAACACCACTTGGGGACCTGGTATCAAAATACTCCGGGTTAAAGCAGTTTTCAGCTGGAAAGGGACGACTGGGGACGGGAGGCAGATATTGACTGTGTGATTGCACAGATAAAATCAATTTCTGAGGCGGGCCGAAAGCGGACTAAACGGCCCATCTGACCGCACCCACTGGATGCTAGAAACGCTGTCCGGAATCAGGTTAAACCACAGAGCCGAAGGTCGGATAGCCAGGAAATCAGTCCAAGGTTGCAGGAGTCAGGAACAAGGAGCGGTTGCGACACACAGAAGCAGATCTGAGCATGCAGAGTTACTGCCGCGCTGAGGCAGGTGCGTGGAGTACTTTTGAGCAGGTCCTTCTTTCCCTGGGAGTCGAGTCTGCCAAGTCTTACAGCTCCTCCCGTTGCCTCTGCAGGAGCTGCAGTCTGGTACTCCTTCTTCGCTCCTGCATAGTCATCCTCTGCCGTGCCCAACGTCTGGGGCACTCAGGAGAACTCAGCGGGGAGTCTGGCCTCGGGGTGTCTGCAACTGGGGGTGCTGGGCCAGGCGCAGGATCCATCTCTCCTTCTGGCTGCACCTCCTGTGCAGCTGCTGGGGACGCTTCCTCCTCCGGTGCTGCTGAGGGTTCTTCTTCTGGGCTGACTCCAGAGGGGGCTGGGCTGCTCCCTGCCTTTTCCTCATCTGAGGAGGAGTCAGCCTCAGCAGAGCCAGGACCCACGACAACTCCAGGTGGCACCTGGAGATTTCCCTCTGTTACTGTTGATTTCCAGAGAACCAAGTTCACCTGGAAAAAAGGGCTGCTTTGGAGGGTGGACTCCATGTCAATATACCCTGCTGAAGTCCCTCCCCAAACCCCGCCCTCTCCAGTCTTCACCCCCCCCCGAAATCTCCAGGTTTTCCCTAACCCAGAGATAGCAACCCCATGACAGGCCCCAGAGCCACATGTGGCCCAGGAGAGAACCATACGCAGCTCTTTTTAAAAAGAAAAGGAATTCTTTAAGTTTGTTTATTAATTAAAATATTTGTGTGCCGTCTTTCCTTGGGGTACAAGAAGCCTCCAACTCATAACTGAAACATCACAATGTAAAACCAACAAAATGGAATCCCAAGGAAACAGACGCTTTCTCGGAAATACCTGCAGTTTGTGACCTGTTTGAAGCCCTGGCGAAGGAAATTGAACTTGCAGCAACTCCTGAATTTTTTTATTCTTATTTTTTTGCTGTCAAGTCACGGCTGACTTACGGCGACCCCGTAGATGTCCAGGGGTGGTTTGCCATTTCCTGCCTCTGGGTCACAGCCCTGGTATTCCTCGGAGGTCTCCCGTCCAAACACTAGCCAGGGCTGACCCTGCTTTGCTGAAAATTACAAGTCCTCAAATGAGGTATATTGGAGGGGTCAGTGAGATGCTAGAATAAGCGTTATGTGAGGAAAAGGGCAAGCAGAGATTTTGATAGGATTCAAGGGCTTCTTAGAAAGGTTTCACAGAAGGGGGAACAGTTGTCAGTAATTCCCAGTGCGAAACACATGCAGATTTAGATCAGCATGCTAAAACAGTTGTACTGGGTGTTCCTGTGTGTGTGTATGTGTGTGTTTGTGTATCCAGGGGTCATTTCGTAGAAAAAGGTGCAGGAGCTCATGAGCATACCTCATTAGCATAACTTATTTGCATATGCCACACCCCCTGACATCACCAGAAGTGTAGCAGAAGGCAACACCCACCGCTCAGGCTCCACTGGACTGTTTTGGATGGCTAGCTTTTTTTGGGGGGGGGACGTGCAGATCTGTCCTGACAGAGGAGGGAGAGCTTGTACCTGAATAAAACTTGGTCTTAAAGGTGCCACTGGACTGTTCTGGCTGCTTCTTGCTCTGACTGAGGGCTGCTGGGAGCAGGGGGTGGGGCTTGTTGCATGTGCCCGCCCCCTGGGCTCTTTACTGCCGGAACTCCACTCCTGTGCGCTCCTGCAGGAAATGACCCCTGTGTGTATCTATCTAATCTATGAATGACTTAATGTGAGACCTTGTGTGTGCAGTAAAGGACTTGCAACAACCAGTGTCTGGACTGCAGAAACCTCATGGATTACTAGTCGACATGCCAGTTATCAGTAATGTTAAGCTGCATATTTTCCACTATGGAAGAGGAGTTCTTAAAGTGTATGCTGTGGGCTGAGAAAGGGAGGGAGGGAATGAGGAACAGGAAGGGGGCCGTGAAGGCTCGCCTCAAGGTCCGGACAGAGTCGGGGTCTGCAAGGACTTTTAGCCAGTGGCGCAGTTTGGTAATCTTAGATCCTGGACGGAATGGCTTTACGGGGGCCCAGATTAGACAAGAAGCGGCACCCGCAATACTCGTGGTGGGGAGTATTCCCAAATGCTCCCGGCCTCCAGAAGCAGCTTCGCACTGAGGAAGCGGCTGCAGGTGAGCCTTCTCCCGCCCCGGCACCGGTGGCGAGGCCTGAACAGCTCCCAGCCACCGGGCCTGTCGAGCCTTCTCCTGCCCCCCCCCAGCACCGGCAACGAGCCCTGAGCAGCTCCCAGCCGCTGGGCCCGCCGAGCCTCCCGCCCCCAATGGCGGCGAGGCAGAGTTCCCAGAGCGTTTTCTGCGCATGCGCAGGGAGCGCTCTTTTACTTTTGGGTGGATTTAAATATCCCCTGTATAGTTTTTAAAACTTTTTCAGAATTTTCTGCACACCTGGGGAGTGCCCCGAGTGTGCAGGAATATCTCCCCCAAGTGCCCCCGATGTGCGGATGTAGATATCCGTACAGAGGGGGCCTCTTGGCTATTAGTATATAGATGCATGCTTACAAAGGCAAAGCCGCTGCTGATCCTCCCCCTATCAGGTGAGCCCTTGAGCCAAGGCCTGGGACTTCTGCCCATATGACATCTTGGCCTTTAGCAGCCATTAGATTTAAGGCTGCTTCACCCATTAACAGTACAACACTGGCGCCTCCTGCGCCTCCTATGGGCTTAGACTGCAGAGAGCTGCTGCCAGTCATAAACTGTCCACACTCCACCTTGTGATCCTTGGAGGGAGGGCAGGATAAAAACGTGATGGAAAAGTAGATACAAAAACTGTGCAAGTAGAGGGACGCCAGCCTCCAGGTGGGACCCCAGAATTACAGCTCCTCTCCAGACAACAGAGATCAGTTCCCCTGGAGAAAATGGATGCTTTAGAGGGTGGACTCTACAGCAGTGGACCCCACTGAGGTCTCTGGCCTATCCCCCCCCAAATCTCCAGGAGTTCCCCTATCAATCTGGCAGCCCTAACCCCCAACCACCGCCAGTAGCTGGGGGGACCTGGCCACCCACTATAGGCAAGATTTTGAACTGTTTTTAGTTATGCTACTAGCTGATGTGTTGGGCCATAAATATAGCCATGCCAGTTCTTCAAATTATTCTGGTATCAGAGATTTCATTGGTCTGGATGTGTGTCACCTCCATCAAAGTTAATGATCAACTAGTAACATAACTAAAAACATATAAGGAAACAACATCTGGTGTGT
>NW_015172062.1:298235-303789 GCF_001447785.1 Gekko japonicus | reverse complement strand
TGTGTATACACACACACACACACACATATATGTATATGTATATGTATGTATGTATGTATATATGTATACACAAAAAAATCTGGACACCCACGACTAAAACAGATAAACAAATATAAAGCCAACAGTTGTGATAGTCTTACCTGCAATCAACAGTCATAAGACTTATAAGAATTGCTGTACATGTATTGTGCTCTGAAGCATTACAATATGATACACAACTTAATAGAATTTATAAACCAAGGTACAACGTCATCTCCGGATTATTTACCAACGTTTCAAAAAATGAATCTTCTTCAGGAGATATTATAGAGGTGCCAAAGCTCTCACTTTCATAAAAGTTAGACAACAAGTCTTAAGCATCTGCAACATAATAATTTTATCTTTGTTATGAACACATACAAGATATTTCAAAATATTTCAAATTACAACTAATCAACCTAGTAGTAACTCACATCACAATTCAGATAGGACGCTGATCTCAATTAACACGCAGTGTTTTTTTCTGGATCCTGGGCGTCTCTCTCTGGTGTATGTTACCAGAGTGCAATTAAAGGGACCTTGCAAATTGCTTCAGAGCACAATACATGTACAGCAATTCTTATAAGTCTTATGACTGTTGATTGCAGGTCAGACTATCACGACTGTTGGCTTTATATTTGCTTATATGTATACACACACACATATACATACACACACACACACATATATATATATATACACAAAAACCTTTTATAAGTGTATTTTGGATGTGTGTCAGTGCAATATAGAGAATAGTGACCACTGAGGAAGGCCCGAAGGGGCCGAAACGCATTTGGTCCTAAGTTAAAGAGTGCTTACCCGTCAAGTGTATTTGTTATTAGAAAAGCTTTTAAAAGTCTGGAATGTAGACTCTTTCTTTTAATCATAGTATGTTTTAACATGTGTACACCTTAATAAACATTTGCATTTTTTATATTCTATAGTGTTAGCTTGACCCTCTTTGTTCACAGATATATCTTGAGTTGAGTCACACACACACCCCAGTTTTTGTGCGGTATAACCAACCTGCAGTTAGGCAGCTGTAGGCATTTGTCTGGGATAGTAGTTGTACGCTTTACCAGCAGATGGGGTGGTCAGTGTACCACCAGCAGTGCCCTGTTGCATCTTACGCTGCTGCCGGGGAACAGCGAAGTATACAGCCAGAGGAGAGTGAATTCCCAAAGATTTCCAATGGTAGACCAGATGTGTGCATAAGAGCTGCAGTGGGTTTGGGGTGAAATGTGAGATTTGGGAGGCACAGCAGCCAGAGGCTTTTGAGAACTGCCTGCATTACCAAAGAGCTTTGTCTGAAGGCCCTGATAATAGCGTAGCTCTGACCGGGTATCCCGCATGGTCTTCACACCTCCCTCTTCCCTCCTGTCCCCTTCAGGGTTCTGCTGAGTCCTACACCAGTCGCCCGTCTGACTCTGATGTGTCGCTGGAGGAAGACCGTGAAGCCCTGCGCAAGGAAGCAGAGCGCCAAGCCCTGGCACAGCTAGAAAAAGCAAAGGTGAGCAGAGGTGTATTCGAGAAGTGCAAAGGCGGGGGGGCTTTCAGAGTACTCTACATGCTGAAGCAAGCCACTTGCTTGACTGGGCTTCAGCAGGTGAGGATCACACCTAAGCAATGCTCCCTCTAAGCTGAGGAGTCTTTTGAGCAAAAATTCTACTTTGTGAGCTACTGGCATTAAAGTTGTGAGCAAGCCATTTGGCTACTGCATAAATTAGTTTGCTCTGGAGCCACCCTTCCTGAGCTAAGACAAAAATGTGTGAGCTGGAGGCTAAAAAGCTGTGAGCTAGCTCACGCTAACTCAGCTTAGAGGGAACACTGCTCCTAAGGGTCACTGTTTGTGGGGCACGACAGACCGGCAAAATACCATCTGGTTTAGATTGTATATCCTCCACAACGTAATAAAGAAAGCAGGCTGTATGCGTGTCCTATATTATGTAAACAAAGGGATTCCTAACATGGGACTGTTTCGCATTCTCATCTTTCTTGCTTGTAAGTTCCCGTTTCTTCTGGGCGGGGGGAGTCTGTTCTGTACGCATTTTGCTCCCTCAGTTTAAATCTGCAGAAAGATGATATCCCGGGCATAAACCAGTGTAGTATTGAATCAACCACTAGAGGGAGCAAAAACACACATGGAGCAGAGCCCCCTCCCAAGAAACAGGAACTTACAAGCAAGGAAAATGAGAATGCTGAAAAGCCCATGGTTGTGAGTAGGCCAAGTGAGCTGCCTGCTTCCCTGGTATCTTCTGTCCTGTCCCTTCTTTCAAAAGGCTACTCTTCAGAATTTCCACTTCCCTCCATTTTGAACTGGAGGGACCGTTAAATCTTTCCGCAAGAAGGGAGAGGGGCTGTCGCCGACCACAGCTCTGCTCACAAAAAGAGCATTTAAAGGGTCTTTTCATGAGCAGGGTGGGGTCCGTGGTGCACGGGGCTGATTTCCCAGTGGTGATTCTCTGCTTGGGATTCATGCCCGCGCACTGCGGCCCCCACCCCTCTCGCAAAAAGACCCTTTAAAGGATCTTTTTGTGAGCGGAGCTGCAGCCAGCGGCCACCCCTCTCCCTCCCTGCTGAAAGATTTAAAGGGCCCCTCAGCTGATTGGCGGGCCATGTGCTCCCCGCCCATCAGCTGAAGCCCTTTAAATCTCTGCAGGAGGGGTGGGAGCAGGGTGGCCGTGGCTTGAGACAGGGCTTGGGGTGGGGGTTCCCCCCACTGGCCAACTGGCCGACAGTGGATTAGAGCTCCCAAAAGCGGGGGAACCCACCTGGCCCTGGGAGCTGGCAACCCTAGTCCCAGTAACCATCGGGAGCTTGTTTGGTGGCAATAAACAGCTTTCAGGATTAGGGTTGCCCTCTCTGGGTTGGGAAATACCAGGAGATTTTGGGGGGTGGAGCCCGGGCAGGGCTTGGGGAGGGCATGGAGCTTGGCAGGATGTAGTGCCATAGAGTCTGCCCACCAAAACAGCCAGGGCCTTTTCAGTGGCAGCTCCTACCTGGTAGAATGAGCTTCTGGAGGAGATCAGGGCCCCGGGGGACCTCCCTCTCACAGTTCCGCAGGGCCTGCAAGATGGAGCTCTTCCACCAGGCTTTTAATTAGGAGTCGCCACTACCACCACCACCAACCATCCTGTGATAACAACGGAGCAATGGGATGGCCCAATAGAAGATCACTACAGTACCGTGATGGATCGGTGCCGCCGAAATGGGCTCTGGGTTCACTTGACTAAAATAAGAACATCACGGAGCACTTTATTAATGTTCATTGGTTGTTTTTACTCCGATTTTAATGTTTTATATTTGGCACTTGGTGCCCTTGTTGTGAGCTGCCCTGAGCCTGCAATGCAGGGAGGGCGGGATAAAAAATGTAAGAAATGAAATGAAATTTTCTCCAGGGGAACGGATCTTGGTCACTTGGGGATCAGTTGTAATCGCAGGAGATCCCCGGGTGCCATGTGGAGGTAGGGGACCCTACAGGAATTTCCCCATTTTGCCCCCTTTAGCCAGCTCTGCCCCCTGACCTCACTCAGCCTTGACTGTACCGCTTCCGTTCGGCTCATGTTTTCGGAATTGTATTAATGACGATCAGTCTTACAGTGTAGCGCTCGACGTCCGTTAAAACCCTCAGGATGTCACAGTACGCGGACTGTTTGTTCAGCCAAATAAAGCATTCTGATTTTAAAAAAAGAAAAGGCTGAAATCGTCTGGTCTGGTGGAAACCAACAGAGATGGCCACCGCTGCTTTGTGTGTTTGCAGTCAAACTTGACATGGTGGCACACTGAGTCTCTTGAGTAGTGTGGGGAAACATGCGCTCAACATACAGGAAGCCTGAATGTTTTCCCCAAGCAGGCCCGTAGCTAACACGGGGCCCAGTGTCTTCCCTAGTTTAGTGAGCCAGATTGGTGTCGTTGTTAAGTGCACAGACTCTATCTGGGAGAACCAGGTTTGATTCCCCACTCCTCCACTTCCACCTGGCTGGATGACCTTGGGCAAGCCATAGTTCTGATAAGAGCTGTCCTTGAAAAAGAGCAGTTTCTGTCAAGAGCTCTCTCAGCCCAACCCACCTCACAGGGTGTCGGTGGTGGGGAGGGGAAGGGAAAGGACTTTGTAAGCCGCTCTGAGACACCTTCGGGTAGTGAAGGGTGGGGTATAAATCCAATCTCGTCCTCTTCACTTCTTAGCTTGGCCCTCATTTATACTGAAGCCTTAGAAACATATCAGTTGCGAACTTCTGTTTGGAACGCTCACTCACTCTGTCCAATAAGAAAGACATTTGATGTCACACTTGTTGCTTGCTTGCTTGCTTGCTTGCTTGCTTCCTTTCTTCCTTTCTTCCTTTCTTCCTTCCTTCCTTCCTGCCTTCCTTCCTGCCTTCCTGCCTTCCTTCCTTCCTTCCTTCCTTCCTGCCTTCCTTCCTTCCTTCCTTCCTTCCTTCCTGCCTTCCTGCCTGCCTTCCTTCCTGCTTTCCTTCCTTCCTTCCTTCCTTCCTTCCTTCCTTCCTTCCTGCCTGCCTGCCTGCCTGCCTGCCTTCCTTCCTTCCTTCCTTCCTTCCTTCCTTCCTTCCTTCCTTCCTTCCTGCCTGCCTTCCTTCCTGCTTTCCTTCCTTCCTTCCTTCCTTCCTTCCTTCCTTCCTTCCTCCCTTCCTTCCTTCCTGCCTCCCTGCCTGCCTGCCTGCCTGCCTGCCTGCCTGCCTGCCTGCCTGCCTTCCTGCCTGCCTGCCTGCCTGCCTGCCTTCCTGCCTTCCTTCCTTCCTACCCCAGCCCTGCACTTCAGGAGAAACTCCTGTACTTTGGCATTAGTGTGATGACTTGTGCCCTAATTTAGGTAGCACAGGCTAGCCTGATCTCATAAGATCTTGGAAACTAAGTGGGCCAGCTCTGGTCAGTATCCAGTTCTCCCTCTAAGCTGTGCAGTCTTGTGAGCAAAAATTCTACTTTGTGAGCTACTGGCGCTGAAGTTGTGAGCTATTGATTTGGCTACGCCATAAATTAGTTTGCTCTGGAGCGACTGAGATAAGGCAAAAACGTGTGAGCTGGAGGCTAAAAAAACGGTGAGCTAGCTCACACTGACTCAGCTTAGAGGGAACACTGCACCACCAAGGAAGTCCAGGGGTGGGACGCAGAGGCAAGAAATGGCAAACCACTGCTGAACATCTCTCGCCTTGAAAACCCTACAGGGTCACCAGGCGTCAGCTGCCCCTAGATGGCAAAAAGAAAAAAAAAATGACGAACGGGTAGGGTTCCATGGGCAATCATCACTGTGGTGCTTGAATCCATCTTCCTGCCCTCTTAACTGGCCTAGTAGGATAATTTAATGAGTGGCTTCTCCGAAAGTCCAAATACCATGTCTGTATATCTAGCTGCGGTGGCTCAAGGGGTTAAGACGCTGAACTGCAGGCTGTGGAAGGTCGGTAGTTCAGCAGTTCAAGACCCGAGTTGCCGCATGACGGAGTGAGCTCCCGTCTCTAGTTCCAGCTCCTGCCAACCTAGCAGTTCGAAAGCAAGAAATTGCAAGTAGATAAATAGGTACCAC
>NW_015172062.1:274855-297873 GCF_001447785.1 Gekko japonicus | reverse complement strand
CATGCAAGTTTTTCTCTGTCCTGTTCGCGATTGGCTCCAGCCTGCGGACACCTATAAATCCCAGGCTGGCCAGGCAACAGTAAATTAATTTGGCTAATGGCACAGTAATATTTATCCATCGGGGAGGTAGATGAGGGAGGAAGAGGCTTCGGCTGTCGTCTTTATTAAGTGAAGGAGTCCTGTAAAGAAACACGGCTAACGCCAGGGGACTGTGCTGTGGGCTGGCAAGCCCCCAACCCTTCCTTGCGAGCACTCAGCAAACGGCCCTTACACGAGTTCTTTCGCTGCTGGCGTGTTTCCGTGGCGAGCACCGCAGCCACAACAAAGGGCACCGAGCCAGCTGGAGAAAAGCCACCCACCTCATGGGGATGCCAGCCTCCAGGTGGGAGCGCAATGCTCCCTCTAAGCTGTGGAGTCTTGTGAGCAAAAATCCTACTTTGTGAGCTCCTGGGCATTAAAGTTGTGAGCGAGAGAGGTGGCTCCTGCATCAATTAGTTTGCTCTGGAGGCATCCCTTCCTGAGCGAAGACGAAAATGTGTGAGCCAGAGGCTAAAAAACTGTGAGCTGGCTCACACTAACTCAGCTTAGAGGGAACACTGAGGATCCCCTGGAATTACAGCTCATCCCCCACTGGATGCTTTGGAGGGCGGACTCTGTGACATGGTCCCCCACTGAGCTCCCGGTCCTCCCCAGACTCCACCCCCAAATCTCCAGGAGTCTCCCAACCTGGAGCTGGCAACCCTACCCCCCCCATCCCCCCAGTAGCCGTCCCTTAGAACTGGGGCTGGAAGGCAGGAATCCCTTTCTGTTCCCTTTAGATTCAGAAAGTAGCTTGTTCCCTCTAAGCTGAGTTAGTGTGAGCTAGCTCACAGTCGTTTAGCCTCCGTCTCACACATTTTTGCCTTCGCTCAGGACCGAGGGCTCCAGAGCAAACTAATTTATGCAGCAGCCAAATTGCTTGCTCGCAACTTTAATGCCAGTAGCTCACAAAGTAGGATTTTTGCTCTCAAGCAGGGCTTTTTTTGTAGAAAAAGCCCAGCAGGAACTCATTAGCATAATGAGCTAATGAGTTCATAATGAGCCATACCCAACAGCAGAAACTCATTAGCATATTAGGCCACACCCCTGATAGTACAGCTCATTAGCATATTAGGCCATGTTACCAGAAGTGTGCTCACCCAGCCACACCCACCTTTTGCTTCTTATTCTGTTTACCTTGTTTGTTGTCAAAACCCAGGGGTTTTTTTTGGAGCAGGAACCCCTTTGCATGTTAGGCCACACACCCCTAATGTAGCCAATCCGAATGAGTTTCTGCTGTTGGGTGTGGCCTGTTATGCTAATGATCTCCTGCTGGGCGTGGCCAACTCGGGAGCCAGCCGGAACGCCGCTCCTGTGCGTTCCTGCCCAAAAATAGCCCTGCTCACAAGTCTCCACAGCTTAGAGGGAGCACTGCTTGGGAGGTGGGTTGATTCTTGAAGCGTGGAAGGCGGTGCCGGAGACCAGCGGAGGCACAACAGCGGTGTTCGGGTTCCTGGGCCGGCCCTGGCCTTCAGCAGCAGTAGGTGAAAGAGGGCAAAGCGGACTCCACTGGCTGTTCGCTGTCGTTTTGTTTTGGTGTCTCCCGGACAAGAGGGCACTCGGGGTTCCTGGGGTGTTTTTATGCCTTGGAGAAGTTTAGAGCGTATCGATCGGAAGTCCTGCATGGGAAGGGAGGGTCACAGTGGTCGGGGGGGGGGGGGGGCTGGGGCTGGTGGGAACTGATGGCTCCAGTAGGACAGAGAGGGCAGAGTCCCAGAACTGAGGTGTTGCCAGAGTCCGCAGTGGGCAATACCTGTGCGGTTTCCCAGGTGTTGGGAACGTCCCAGGGGACCTTTCTGCAGAGGAACCGTCGCTTGGACCCCCCAGTTCGAGCCATCCTCCATCTCTGGCACAGCAGTCCCCACTTTGGCTAGAGGCTCCTTACTGCGATGGATGCAATTAGCTAATTAACCTCCAAGCTCTCCACCCCCCCCTTTTCTGGCACTTGGCACAGCCTGGGGGCACAGCAGTTGCGCAGTCCAGAGGCCTGAAGCATTTTGGTCTCTTGAATCTGGTCCAGCGCCTTCCTGCCAGGATGCTCCACAAGGGTCGTGGCGGGGGTGGGGGTGGGGTGAGGAACCCAGAGCATCCTCGGTATTCAGGCCTGGGCTTCAAGCCAGGCAATTTCCTCCTTGCCTTTCTCAGCAAATCTTGCGGCGGTCTGTGGCCTGCAGTCTCAGGTTAGGTGTGGGGGCCGGCCAGGGGTGGGGTGGGGTGGGGATTAAGTTCATACTGGGACCTGTTGTGTAGTTCCTTTTAAACTGCTTCTCTTTGCTGGTCTGCCAGTGGGAGACACAGGGCGATTTCTCACTAGAGCTGCCTCGCAGCACAGCGCCGTTTGCCCCAACACAAACATGTCAATTTCACATCCGAGGCTGCAGGGCTGCATTTGACTCGGGGCTTCGCCCGATTTCCTCCGCAGTTTCATGATCCTTAAAAACCAGGATCACGAAACTGCGGAAGAAATCGGCTGAAGCCCCGAATCAAAATGCAGCCCTGCAGCCTCGGATGTGAAATTGACATGTTTGTGTTGGGGCAAACGGCGCTGTGCTGCGAGGCAGCTCTAGTGAGAAATCGCCCACAGTATGCAAAAATGTAAACCACAAGGGTAGACCATCAAAAGATACACAGCTTTCACAAGTAAACAGTAGACATCAGTCTATTGCAATACAATAACAATAAATTGAAATTACAGTAGAATTGGTTCAAAAACACTATTTGCAAATTCAAAATACAATGAGACGATAGTGGAAAATATCCAACAAGAGACTCCTCTACATCCCTTGAATATAATAGTGTCCAAAAGACCTCAAAGTCCACAAAAAGGCAGAGAATGTCCCAAAGCACAAATAAGCTTCTAACAGCCGAAAACGGCCTTCCCAGGTATGCCAGATGTTTCAAAGCAATCTTCTTCAGTTGTACAGCTGAAAATGGAACCCAATTTCCACAGTAATGTAGGCACAGCTCATATCTCAAATGGAATCTGTGGTTCTCCAGTGGGAGACACAGAGCATGATATCCAGCCATTCCAAAAGGCCCTTACCCTTAAGACAATATGAAGGATTTTACAGCGATTCAGGTTTAGCATAGAAGTTAGTTCAGTTGTTAAAGATGTAACTTCTTTTATTGTTAACAGAGTATCCCTAACCTTAGGAAAGTTCTTATTTATTCTTTAAAGAGAGAACCTATCCCCAAATTCTGTAAAACTGATGTTTTAATGTCTGCTTCTATATTTGAAATATGTAATACTAGGAAAAAGGCCCATTGTGGAAATAAATACAACGACCTCTAGAAAGAGGCTCTGGGCGGGTGCCCCGGCCTTGGACACTCAGTGTCAATTTGCTGTGGTGACCTCAGCAGGGTATAATGACACTGAGTCCACCATTTTCTCTAAACGAACTGATCTCTGCTACCTAAAGAACAGTTGTAATTTTGAATAATCTCCAGCCCTCACCTGGAGATTGGTGACGATGGTTCCCCAGAAGGGAATCGTTGGTTTGGAGTCTATGGCTTTGTACCTGTCCGAGGTCCCACGCCTCCTGAAACCTCACCCTCTCCAGGCT
This sequence comes from Gekko japonicus, assembly GCF_001447785.1. Taxonomy (NCBI): domain Eukaryota; kingdom Metazoa; phylum Chordata; class Lepidosauria; order Squamata; family Gekkonidae; genus Gekko; species Gekko japonicus. The sequence goes on along the minus strand of NW_015172062.1, from coordinate 294,232 downwards.
CCATCCCTCATATCTCCAGAAATTTCCCACCTGGAGTTGGTAACCCTATCTCCTTCCCAGCCGATCATCAACCTACCTTTATTTCCCCCTCACTCTTCAGCTTTCCACCCCCCACACACCTGCAGCCTCTCCCGTGCTCTGAAGCCCTGACTGCTACGTCACATTGGTTGTCATACGGGAGCCACCTCAGCAGCATATAAGGATACAGAGCCCACCATTTTCTCCAGGGGAACTGATCTCTGCCATCTAGAAAGCAGTTGTAATTCTGAGTGATCTCCAGCCCTCACCTGGAGATTGGACACATTTTACCTCAGAACAGCAAAACTGTTTAGAATTTTGGAGGCAAAAGCCAATCAAGTCGCATATGCAAACGACCTCTGTGTTCCGAGGCAAAGGCCAATGAGGCTGCATATGCAAATAACCTCTGTGTTCTGACTGGCTAGGGGGGGGGGAGAGGAACAGCAGAATATTTAGAATGTTGGAGGCAGGACTCAGGCAAAGCAGCCAGTGGATAGGGAGACCCTCTGAATGACAGATCAGAGAGCGAACTGATTTTGGAGTGTGTGGAATGTTCTAGAGAAGTGCCACCACCATTCGGCTTTTATTTATAAGGGAGATATTTGGTAGTATATCTGATTTTACTTGTTGTACGTAACAACTCATATTATTCGACAAACCTGATGAATTTATATTTCCACCCACCCCCTTTTCCCTTCTGTATCCCATCTTTATCCTGAGAAAAGAATTTAAAAAAATAAAAAAATAAAACAAAAGACCCTTACCTGGATGGCCAGTCCACACATTACAAAGTCTTGAGGCCTCCCTCGTGTGGCCAGCAGACATTTTGTTGAAGTCCCCTATTGGGAACTTAATTCCCGGGGGCTGGTTTAGATAAGGACTGAGGTGCTGAAGCCCCATCCCATTTCTCTGACCTGAAACATTCACAGGGAGCCACTGTTTGCTTCACTGGGTTAATTTAGTGGGGTAGCTCATACATAACAAGCAGGGTTCCCCAGTAGGACCAACAGAAGCTCCCTGGGGCCAGATCAGGACAGAAAAATGGGACAGGCGGGTAGGGAGAGGGATAAACCTCTCCTTCGTGCATGCTTTGGTCCCAATCCCAATCAGGCCACCACGCACCTGGGAATGAAGTTCCGAGCAGGGAACTCCCAGAACACTTCTGGTCAACAGGAGCCTTGGTGGACTTTGTAACATGTGAAACGGCCCCCAGACCAGTCCAGCAGCTTGGTTTGATCTATTTGCCTAGGAGCAGGAGGTGGTAGTGCCTGAGCAGCTGAACAGAAATTATGCAAGTTACTTTCCCCCCACTGGGGGAAAAAATGGCTTCCGGTTGTCTTTGGGACACAATTCCACCTGCCTTCACCTGTGCCCTCGGTCTTACCCACCTGATGGTGTCTCCCTTACAGACTAAGCCAGTAGCATTTGCTGTGAGGACGAATGTCGGTTATAACCCTTCTCCCAATGATGATGTGCCCGTCCAGGGAATGGCTATTTCTTTCGAACCCAAAGACTTTCTTCATATCAAAGAGGTAAGGGCAGTCTGTCTGTCTGTCTGTCTGTCTGTCTGTCTGTCTGTCTGTCTGTCTATCTATCTATCTATCATTTCAACCAGGGGCATATTGAGAGTGGGATGGAGCCGGAGGTGGCACAGCATCGGAGGGGTGGCTCATCCCCCACCCCTGACACCCACCCACACCAGCCCCATAACTAGGGGTTTTTTGGGGGAAGGGGCCTCATCTAAGTAAATCACAGATAATTAAACTAATTCAATTCGGGGCCAGCCCAGGAAGGACTGGGCCCGGAAGAAACGCTCGTTCCGAAACGCGCACACGGCCTCCAAGATACGCTGGAGTTGTTCTTCTCTTTCGCTCATATCTCTGCCCCCTCCCCTCCAGAAATACAACAACGACTGGTGGATCGGGCGCCTGGTGAAAGAAGGCTGCGAAGTCGGCTTCATCCCGAGCCCCGTCAAGCTGGAGAACATGAGGATGATCCAGGAGCAAAAGATGAGGCAGCACCGGCTCAGCTCCAGGTGGGGAAGGGCGAGAGGGAGCAGGCAGAGGGAAGGGGGTTGCCGCCCTGCCCAGGATCCCCTGGGCTCTGCAGAAGGGTGCCTGCTCTTCAGACCGTAGAGGCCATCTAGTCCAACCTCCGCTCAGTGCAGGATCAGCCGACAGCATCCCCGATGAGTGTTTGTCCGGCCCCCACTTGAAGCCTGCCAGTGAATGAACTTGAATGATAAAAGGGTTGGAACACTTTCCCTATGAGGAAAGGTTAAGGCGCTTGGGGCTCTTTAGCTTGGAGAAACGACGACTGAGGGCTGACATGATTGAGGTTTACAAGATTATGCATGGGAAAGAGCAGGTAGAGAAAGAGGTACTTTTCTCCATTTCTCACAATACAAGAACTCGTGGGCACTCCATGAAATTGCTGAGCGGTCGGGTTAGAATGGATAAAAGGAAGTACTTCTTCACCCAAAGAGTGATTAACACATGGAATTCACTGCCACAGGAAGTGGTGGCGGCTACAAGCATGGACAGCTTCAGGAGGGAACTGGATAAGCATATGGAGCAGAGGTCCATCAGTGGCTATTAGCCACAAGGTCTAGATAGGGGCTCTGGGGCAAGTGATGCTCTGTCTTCTTGGTGCTGGGGGGGCAACAGTGGGAGGGGCTTCTAATGTCCTGGCCCCACTGGTAGACCTCCTGATGGCACCTGGTATTTTTGGCCCCTGTATGACAGAGTGTTGGACTGGATGGGCCATTGGCCTGTTCCAACATAGGCGTCTCTTATGTTCTTATGTTCTTAAGGGGAGCTCACCACCTCCCTAGGCAGCCGGTTCCACCACGGAACTACTTTTACTTTTAAAAAGTCTCCCTAATTTCCAGCCAGTACCTTCCCACCCATAATTTAAACCCATTCTTGCGAGTCTTCTCCTCTGCCACCAGCAGGAACAGCTCCCTGCCCTCCTCAGAGTGACAGCCCTTCATATCTCTCAAGAGAGCCATCCTGTCCCCCCTCAACCTCCTCTTCTCCAGACTGAACATTCCCAAATCCCTAAGCCTTTCCTCACAGGGCCCTTCTTCTCCATGTAAGAGGTCCCTGGTACCTTCCGTTAAAAGGAAGAAAGCCCTCACCCGTTACGTCATTGCAGGTTTTATGGATCGTGTGCATGGATAGGTATCTGGGGTGTGGGCGGAGTGGCAGATGTAGGGCTGAGACCTCCCCCTCGAGACATGAAGACTCATTTTCAGATTCTGTCACATGTGGCATTTTGTGAAAGTTAGCCGGTCGAACATCCCCTAGGCCTAAGAACATAAGAGAAGCCAATGTTGGATCAGGCCAATGGCCCATCCAGTCCAACACTCTGTCACACAGTGGCCAAAAATACCAGGTGATATCAGGAGGTCCAGCAGTGGAACCAGGACACTAGAAGCCCTCCCACTCTTGGCCCCCCTCAAGCACCAAGAATACAGAGCATCCCTCGCACCAGAATCCCTATCTATACCTTGTGGCTAATAGCCACCGATGGACCTCTGCTCCATATGTTTATCCAATTCCCTCTTGAAGCCGTCCATGCTTGTAACTGCCACCACCTCCTGTGGCAGTGAGTTCCACGTGTTCATCACTCTTTCATCGTCCTCTCATCATCCAGAAGTACACAAGGGGAACAGGTCTCTTTATGTCCTTGCAATCTTGTGGGGCCGCTGTAAAAAAGATGGGTAGAGGAAGGAATTTGTGGAAGTTGGTGGACAGGTACCATGCCTGAAGAGCTGAGGAAAGGTCACACATTCGGTGGGCAGAGAGTGATTCTCTGAAGGTGGGCTCCCTTACACTTGTACACATTCTAACAGAAAATAAATTAAATTCTTCAGTCGGAACTGTTTCTTAACACTGGATGTATTTACAAATCTATGGGATACTTTGCGGAGCTTCAGAGGCTTTGCTCCTTGAAGAATTTGGATAATTTTGACATAATCAAAGTTGCAGAAGGTGAGGAGGAGGAGGAGGAACAGACTCAGAGAAAAAGGTCGTCAGAGGACTTACGGAGTCAAAAAATGGGGTTCAGAAAAACTCATGAAAAGCTGTCCTGAAGCCCCAGTTCTAGCCAGCAAGAAACTTGTACAACTTTGGCCTTTACCGCATTCTCATTTGTAAGTTCCTGTTTCTTGGGGGGGGGGGGAGTTTCCTGTTCAGCATGTGCTTTTCTCCTTCTAGTGGTTGATTTGATATTACACCATTTTATATCTGACATAAAAACCTGCAGTTTAGATCTGTCCTGAAACCCCGGTTCTGGCCAGTAGAAAACTTGTACAACCTCCGCTTAGGGGTTTCCCAGTTTGGTGTAGTGGTTAAGTGTGCGGACTCTAATCTGGGAGAACCGGGTTTGATACCCCACTCCTCCACTTGCACCTGCTGATGTGACCTTGGGTCAGTCACAAGCTCTGGCACAGCTGTTCCTGAAAGAGCAGTTTGTGTCAGAGTTCTCTCAGCCCCACCCACCTCACTGGGTGTCTGTTGTGGGGAGGGGAAGGGAAAGGAGTTTGTAAGCCGCTCTGAGACTCCAAGTGAAGGGCGGGGTATAAATCCAATCTCTTCTTCTTTCTCATTTTCCTCACTTGTAAGTTCCTGTTTCTTCCAGGGGGGGGTTTCCTGTTCCCCAGGTGTTTTTCTCTCTGTAGTGGTTGACTCTATATTACACTGGTTTATGTCCGGCATAAAAACCTGTTGTTAAATCTACGGGGAGATTAGAGGGAACAAAACACACACACACCCCGGCAAGAAACAGGAACTTACAAGCGAGGAAATTGGGAATGTGGGGAAAACCCTTTGTTTGTTGAACTTCCTCAACAATACTGTGTATTTCCCCGAGAGCTAAAGACCTGCTTACGGCAAACGGTGCTCACCTGGCTACAAGCCGTTGCCCCACTGCGTCCCTTCTCCTTCCTGACTGAGTGTCCCTCTCTCTGCAGCAAATCGGGAGACAACTCCACCTCCAGTCTGGGAGACGTGGTGACGGGCACCCGGAGACCCACCCCGCCTGCCAGTGGTAAGGCGAACGGTAGATAACCACCAGCACCAGTGTTCCCTCTAAGCTGAGTTAGTGTGAGCTAGCTCACAGTCTTTTAGCCTCCGGCTCACACATTTTTGCCTTCGCTCAGGAAGGAGGGGCTCCAGAGCAAACTAACTGATGCAGCAGCCAAATCGCTCGCTCACAAACTTTAATGCCAGGAGCTCACAAAGTTGAATTTTTGCTCACAAGACTCCACAGCTGAGAGGGAGCATTGACCAGCACCCTCCTCGCCGTGGGGTCTGACCTCGCCCTTTGTGACACGAGGGGAGTCTGAAGCATCAGAAAGACCACGGCAGTACTTTTAAGACTCAGATTGCAGCCAGACTCCCACAGAAATCCTAAAAGAGGCCTCTGAATGCCTAAACCCGGCCCAAATCACCCATCCACAGATACGCACACATAACTAGCTTACACGGTACAAACAGGCATTTCCTTTCAGTTTATTTTTCTGTTTCCTCCCCCAGATCAATTTTTGCTTTCCCCCCACCCTTTCTTGGTCATTCCTTTTCATTTGTTTCTCTTTTCAGTTTGTGTTCTCTCTCTCTCCCCCCCCTTATTTTTTTCTACCTCCCTCCTTTCCCCCCTCCCTACCCTCTCCCCTCCCAGGTACCTTGGACATGACTAACTTAGCTTATGACCCCGACGCCCTTGACTTAGAGGAGGAGGAGGAGGCGGAGGCAGCCGAGGAGAACCAGCGAACCCCTAAGACTAGCGTTAGCAGCGTCACCACGCCCCCCTCCGCCACCAAGCGCATGGCCTTCTTTAAGAAGGTAATGGCGCCCTCCTCCCACCACCTGCTTGCCACCTGCTCACGGAATGCCGGTCTGTGTGTGTAGGCTGTCTCTGCCGAGACATCAGGGACCAAGGACGGAAGGAAAGGGAGAGCAATACTCCGGGAGCCCACCTGAACCCGTGGCCTGCCGTATTTGCATTGGCCAGTGCCTCAGCTGGAGGAAACGATAGCCTCCGAAAGGCAGTTTGCCCATCCCAGGGATATGAAAGATGTGTTCCTTCTCAAAGGGCCGTGGGGGAACAGAGCGGTTACACGTTCTGGCACTTGTAGCATGCTTGAGCATACAAAGCGTCTAACGGTATGTTCCAGTGATGGCACCCTTCCGTGCATGCATGAGTTGAACTCCCGGAAGCACCCGCCATCAACTCATATCTTGTGTGGCCCCCTTAGTCAAGGGTGGATCCAACAGGGTATGCCTCCTTCCCCCTCCTCCCTCCTTCCTTCTGCGCCACGGGAGGGCCCCCGCCATGCCGCCCACGAGGAAGATACGAGTGGGATGTTCTGGCCCATCCTCCTCCCCCCGCTCGTCCTCCTGAGTATGGACCCCAGAAAGTTATCCTGCTCCTTTGCCCATTAAGAAATGTGCAAGTGGTATGTTCCATTCGTCCTCCCTTACGTGGGCGTCAGCCGCTGAAGCAGTCCTTCCCTGCACAGGTGGAGCATTTCGATCCTCTTGCCATGGCTGAGCGTTCCAGAAGGAAACCAGCTGGGAGCAAGAGAGGGGAGCAATGGTCCCACACGGGCACGTGGGACTAGGGCATGTCGAAGGTCATCACCTCCCTGGAATAAGCATGGAAGGGGGGTGTAACGTTCCTAGCCACTCCTCCAACCTTCCCCTCGTCTAGCTCCAGTGCCTGCCTTTGCAGGCCTTCCCTTTCTTCCTTGGGTCCCACCTAGAAGGACAACAGGGTGAAGGGACGGGTTGCCAAGCAGCCTCAGAGTAGAGGCACCAGACTTCCAATCCGCCGTGGTGGCCCGTTCTCCAGGACGCTAGAGATGGCGAGAGAGGACACGTTGAGCCAGCTTTGGACCGGGCTGCATAAGGCGATGTCGAAACCTAGGCTTGTAGCCGTTCGGCAGGGGAGCTAAACCTCCCCCCCCAGTACAGCTACGGGAGCAATTTGCCCCCCCTCCAAAGCAGTCGCCCTGTCCTCAGCGCCAGGTTTTTTTCTTTGTTTGTTTGTTTCTCCTGTGCCTGCCTGTGCTTCTGCTGGAGTGAGCTGTCAGTAACATGCATGCCTTGTTTGTTTTCTCTTGCCTGTCCCCCCACCCCTTCCCACTCCACCTGCGCCCCCCACCCCACCCATTAATGGCGATCACGGGACATAGCCAAGCAGAAGCAAAAGTCGGTAAGTAGGCTTATGAAATATCCGTCCGGTGGCAGTGATGGTTCCCGGTGGGTTCTGCCCAGTCCCCCCGTAGTGAGCTTTTCCTGACCAGCTTAGTGACCATAGGAGGACGACCCTGGAACCCCAAAGCTTGTGGGAACCCCAGAGCCCGTCCCTCTATTGGCCCTTGGTGAACTTCTCGGCAGACAATGGCTCCCAACCCCGTGAAAGTGGTGGGTTACTTTCATCTCGAATGTCCAGCGTTCAAGCAAACATGGGAGTTCGATCCAAAGGGCTGAGACTCCGGGGGCTACCCAGAGAACCCTTTTCTTCTCTCTCCTTTTCACCCCTGCCCCAGGTTCCTCCCCTGCGCCCCTGAATCGAAGGTGCCCCCCCTTCAGGCCGAAGCAGCTTCGTAACGTTCTGTCCCGATAACACCGGTATCTGCGCCGCTTAGGGGCCGTTGACCCTGAGAAAACCTAACAGCTTGCTTTTCTTCCCGCTTCCCATCAGACGGAGCAGGTGCCACCCTACGACGTGGTCCCTTCCATGCGGCCGATCATCCTAGTGGGTCCCTCTTTGAAGGGCTATGAGGTGAGGCTTCCAGCGTTCATGCTGCGTCGCTCACACACGTTTTGCACCTCTGGTCATAAATCTGTTGTGGCCCAGCTACATGTTATGTGTTTATGGGGTGGGAGCCGTGGATCAGTGGTAGCGCATCAGCTTGGCATGCAGAAGGTCCACAGTTCAGTCCCTGGCAGTGTTCCCTCTAAGCTGAGTTAGTGTGAGCTAGCTCACAGTTTTTTAGCCTCCAGCTCACAGATTTTTGTCTTAGCTCAGGAAGGAGGGCTCCCGAGCAAACTAATCTATGCAGTAGCCAAGTCGCTCGCTCACAGCTTTAATGCCAGTAGCTCACCAAGTAGAATCTTTGCTCACAAGACTCCACAGCTTAGAGGGAGCATTGGTCCCTGGCATTTCCAGTTAAAAGGGTGGGATACGAGGTGATGTGAAAGACCTCCACCTGAGCCCCTGTTGATCCTCTTCCGGTCAGAATTGGAAATACTTGACCTTATGGTCGGACTCAGCATAAGGAAGCTTAAATAAGTACCTATGGCTCAATGGCAGAGTGCCTGATTTGCATGCAGAAAGTCCCAGGTTCAGTCTCTGGCATCTCTAGTTAAAGAGGGAACCAGCTTGTCGTAGTGGTTAAGAGCGGCGGACTCTAATCTAGAGAACCGGGTTTGATTCCTCACTCCCCCCTTGAAGCCAGCTGGGTGGCCTTGGGCAAGTCACAGCACTCTCAGCCTAAAAATAAGCATAGTTCGCCACCTAGTGGTGCCCAAAAAGAGCTACAGCTTCAGGCAGCCAATCGGTCCTTTGGGATCTCCTGGCTGTTTTGCACAATGCCATATGATAATTTAATTTTTTTCCCCCAGTTAAAGAGACCCTCCGCCTGAGATCTTGAAGAGTTGCTGCCAGTCTGAGTAGACCACACTGGCCTTGATGGACCAGTGGGCTGGCTCAGAATATGACACCTTCATTGTTCATGTATGGAAGGCAGGTTTCCTTTTCTCTCCCCACCTGCCATCCCAGTGTAAACCTCTGCCGGTGTCTGTCAGCCACTGAAACACCCCGCCACACACACACATACACCCATACCTGGTCTACAAGGACTGGGTACACCCCTGTCCCTAGTAATCAAAGCCAAGGACGTCTCATCAAGAACGTACACAAACCGATGTGCCCAGGCCATGTCCGTACACATAAAGGCCCTCTTTTTCTTTCTTTCTCCATGCAATATTCCAACTTCTGACTCACTTCTGCTCCTGTCTGTCTGTCTGTCTCCCCCCCCCTTACCTTCCCAGGTGACGGACATGATGCAGAAGGCTTTGTTCGATTTTCTGAAACGCCGATTTGATGGCAGGTGTGAGCAGCAACCATTGAGGCTGGGCCTGCGCGGGAAATAAGAGCCTTTCTATTCGCCCTGTGATCCTCGCGGCTTGTCCTGGGCTCCTGCGCTCAGAACCTCATGAAATGTCAGAGGAAATGAAAGCCACGGGGCTGAGTTTATCTCCCTGTGGGCCCCACCCCCGCGCCCCTTGAATGCTTTCACAGATCCTCTTTAGAAGCGCAGTCAATCCATTTCTGAACGCTTCTTCCCCCTCTCCCTTCTTTTTCTAGACTGTGAGGACTAGAGCCAGTTTGGTGTGGTGGTTAAGTGCGCGGACTCTAATCTGGGAGAACCGGGTTTGATTCCCCACTCCTCCACTTGCACCTGGCTGGATGACCTTGGGCAAGCCGTAGCAGCTCTGATAAGAGCTGTTCTAGTTTCTGTCGGAGCTCTCTCAGCCCCACCTCCCTCACAGGGTGTCTGTTGTGGGGAGGGGAAGGGAAAGGAGTTCATACGCCGCTCTGAGACACCTTTGGGTAGTGAAGGGCGGGGTATAAATCCAATCTCTTCTTCTTTTACCTCACAGGGTGTCTGTTGTGGGGAGGGGAAGGGAAAGGAGTTTGTACGCCGCTCTGAGACACCTTTGGGTAGTGAAGGGCGGGGTATAAATCCAATCTCTTCTTCTTTTACCTCACAGGGTGTCTGTGGTGGGGAGGGGAAGGGAAGGGAGTTTGTAAGCTGCTCTGAGACTCCCTTGGGTAGTGAAGGGCGGGGTATAAATCAAATTTCTTCTTCTTCTTCTTCTTCTTCTTCTTCTTCTTCTTCTTCTTCTTCTTCTTCTTCTTCTTCTTCTTCTTCTTCTTCTTCTTCTTCTTCTTCTTCTTCTAGAATCCTTTATTTTTTTAAAAACGGAAAATGCGGTCCTAGTTTCTGTTAATACCCAGCTAGATTCAGTGGCCCTCTTCTTCACCTTTCATAGGCCACGAGCTCTAGAAACCCACTTTGAAAAAGACGAACACAAAGTGATTACGTTTATGTTAGGAGGGCTCCCTGTATGGTGTTGCAGTAGGGAAGACCATCTAGCTGTCTCCGTGATGGGATGGGAATGATCTTGGGAATGGTCTGTGTTCTGTTGGATGCCCACTTCTCTCTGCCTTCCACAGAATATCCATCACACGCGTGACAGCCGATATCTCCCTGGCCAAGCGCTCGGTCCTCAACAACCCTAGCAAACACACCATAATTGAGCGCTCCAGCACCCGTTCTAGCCTAGGTGAGGTGGTGTTGAAATCTGGGGGGGGGGGACTCAGACCTTTGCCCATCTTGTCTCTCTGGAACTCTCTCCGCATGGACATTTTGTTCTCCCTCGGTCAGATCGGTGCTGTTTCCAGGAGAATCCGCCTGATGCCATCTTCTAATGGCCCTGCCTCTGTGTTTCCCCCACTTCTAAACCTGGTTCGGAATGATCTTTGAAGAAAGATTACAGTCAAAGTGTCCTTGGATGCCTTGTGGGGTGGAAGGGGTCCTACCAACATCATTGGCGTTACCTCAGCCCCCCCAAAAGCCACCATTCCCCCCACCGCCAGAGGGTTTTGGGGGCTATTTTTAAAAAATCAGTAATTGACAGATGGCTGTTAGTGCAATGACTTTGTCACTGTAGATTGCAATTCTCAGCTTAAAAAAAATTAATTCTCTGGCTCATTTCCTTGCAGAGTTATAAGGTAAAGCATGCAGGCTGAACATTTCCCCTTATAACTTCCCAACGGAAAGGGCTAGACTTACTTTTCCAATGAAAGTTAGGAACCGGTAGACGGTCGCAGTGGATCATTATACTGTAATGATCTAGTCATTCTCCCTGAGGTTTTTTGTTTTAACAGTCCTTCAGCGGAATGGGGAGGAAATGGTGGCTTCATGGACTGAGGCAAGGAAGGTGTGGGGGAAACTGCCATGTGGGTTCTCTGTTGCCTGTGTCTTCTCTGTGTCTTCTCTGTTGCCTGTGTGTTGCCTGCCACACGGAGGCAGCCTGGGCATGGAAGGAGGGAATGAGAGCAGCCGCATTCTCTGTGCGATCGCATGCCCTCACCGCTTGCACGAGGAGCCTTTTAAGTTTCCCTAGTCTGCAGTGGCTCAAGTGGTTAAGACGCTGAACTGGAGGCTGTGGAAGGTCAGTAGTTCAGCAGTTCGAGACCCGGGTGCCGCATGATGGAGTGAGCTCCCGTCTCTAGTTTCAGCTCCTGCCAACCTAGCAGTTCGAAAGCAAGAAATTGCAAGTAGATAAATAGGTACCACTTTGGTGGGAAGGTAAGAGCGTTCCGTGCACCTTGGTGTTTAGTCATGCCGGCCACATGACCACAGAAATGTCTTCGGACAGCGCTGGCTCTTCGGCTTTGAAACAGAGATGAGCACCGCAACCCTAGAGTCAGATTCGACTGGCTTTCGAGCAAGGGAACCTTTACCTTTACTAGTCTGTGTCACTCCAATCTGTACCAACCAACCAAGAGCAGCTTTCCCCAGATGCCTCTGAATTTCCCATAATCCTGTGCAAATTGCCCCCTCTTTCCCTTTTCCTGGCAGTACTCCTCTTACAAGCGCACATCTTTCAGCACGGCATTGTGCAATTGCCACATGATGAATGATCTAGGACAGAGGCGTGTGCGTGGGAGGGCGGTTCCATTTTTAAAATTTTTTTGCAAGAGCACTCCTGTCATAATTGATCATGTGGGAAATGCCCCCCCCCCAAGACCACCAGTTTTGGCGCCGGAAACATTTCCACATTTAAATGCATGCTGTCCATATTTGTAAGTGGAAATAAGATTCCCTTAATGCCTCTTGTCAAGCAGTTGGCAAGAGAGAAGGTGGTTGGGCTCCTCCTCTGGTTTCCTCTGTTCCGCCCCCCCCCTTGCCGAGGTGTCAGATTTCAGGGGCACCTTTTACCGCTTCTGAGAAGACCACCGACTCACTCTTCTCTTTTCCCCCCTCTCCCCACAACCTTCTTCCCCTTCCGTCTGCGCCTCTTCTTCCCTCCTCTGCTCCCGATGCAGATGTCTTGGGTATGTAACCTTTAGCCTCACGCATTCTCTGACGCCCCGATGCAAACATAGCTATATTTGGATTGGGGGGGGGGGGAAGAGAAAAATTGATAAAAGTGGCTTGCATCTAAATAGCTTTTTCTTCCGGAGGAGGAGGGGGGGAGGAAATCAAAACTAGGACAAAGACATATGTTTTGGTTTTGCCAAAATATGATGTTCTGTTGCACATTTTGATCCCCCCCCCATTGCATTTGAAAAATGGTGAGTCGCAAAAGGTATTCATTTTTCAGAGCCTTTCAGTTGCCAGAATATAACAGTTCCAATCTGAGGAAATGATGCTTTAAGAAAATTTCAAAAACACTGTTGTGTTCCAACTAAAATCCCCCCCCCCAAAAAAAAAAAAATTCAAAAAGATTGGACTGGGGGGTGCAATTTGATGGGCCCCAGAAGGAGGTGTCCCCATCCTTCATTGTTTCCAATGGAGAGGAGAATGTCTTGTGAGTAGAAGCTCACAACCCCTGAGTAGCCAATGTACTTAGAAGCAGTTAGGAGTAGCTCTGTTAGCTCTGTTGTAGCCTTATTGGAAAATCTTAAAAAATCCAGTCAAACAGTTTCAGGTATCAGTAACTGTAGACTTTTCTGCATTCTCATTTCCTTGCTTGTGTGTCTCTCTTGCTTCAGGGTTTTTTTCCCTGTTCTTCACTTTGTTTTACCCCCCTCTAGTGTTCAATTCGATATTGCTTCATGTCCAGCGTAAAAACCTGCAGTTTAAATCTGCAGGGAGAGATGGTAGATACAAAATGATGTAATACCAAATCGACCTCTAGAGGGAGCAAAACATGTGCAGGATGGGGTGGGTGGGAAACCCGAAGTAAGAGGAACACACAAGCAAGGAAAACGAGAATGTGGAAAAGCCCTCCGTTGAGAAGTGAGTTAATCGTATGCTGTTGTTCCCCATAGGAGGATGTGCGGATCTGGCTTACGCTCAGGCACTGCTTGTTGTACTACTCAGGTGGGGAGGGCTGCATTAGGTCTCCCACACTAGACTGGAACCAGGATATTAAGGAAACATGCAAGAAAGCGCATGAGTTCCTCCCTACACCTACCAAAATTAGTGCATGATCCATCCAAAGTTAGAAATTTTGAAATGTCATTACGGCAAAATTTTTATCTTGGGCTGGATCATGCGCTAATTTTGGTAGGTGTAGGGAGGGACAGAGTCTAAATCATGCACTGTCTTGCCTGTTCCCTTGACGTCCTCGTTCCAGCCTAGTGGAGGGGAACATAAGGCAGCCCTCCCCTCCCTAGGAGTACAACCAGCAGTGCCTGTGCCCAAGGCGGACACCCACACCCAGCCTGCTGCCCACTCAGTTCAGGGTTCCTCCTGCGCAGTGGGTTGTGGGGAACCTGCTGCATCTCTCCCCCGGGCAAGAAAGCGCAAGTGCTCCCTGTCAACCCATGTGCCCGCCCGGTCATGTTTTTGGGGAAGGAAAGGGCAGGGAGACCAGTCTGTGCCAAGGCCAACTAGAGATGTGAAGGCCCGGGGAAAAAACGGAAAACTTCAGGGGGAAACCGGTTTTTTCCCGTTTTTTTCCTGGAGCCTTTTTTGTTTTTTTCCGAAAAATTGGAAAAATTGAAAAAAGAAAAGAAATTAATTATGGAATGTTTTGTTTTAACATGATGATTAAAATATTTCAAATATTTTCCAAATCATTTCTAAAAATATATATATAACCCTAACTCTAATTTCTGTTCACTGAGGACAAGCAAGTCCTAGGTTACAAACTGAACTCTCCAATGCAAGAACAAGATGCATTTCTTCCTTTAAGAGGTGCTATTGTCAGAAGAAAATAAAAAGGTTTCAGTTTTGTTTTTGCATGTGGGTGGGTATTCTGTTTGTAATAATTGTTTGGATACACTATATTTTTAATATGCTAGTTGTGATAATTTCATGCCAAGTAAAAATGTCCATAGTCATATTTTATGTTCCTAAAGTAACAGAATGACTTTCAATCTAGAAAAGACAAAAGAAATGCTAATATAGCATTTTTTCAATTTTTCCGAAAATTTCCATTTTTTTCCGGAAAAAAATGGAAAAAAAACCGGGGGGGGGGGTTTTCCGAGCTTCAAAATGTCCAGAAATTTTACATCTCTAAGGCCAGCCCTTGACCGGAAGACCTGGCGGGAGCTGGTCCATGGGGTCGCGAAGAGTCGGACTCAACTGTGCGACTGAACAACAACAACAAAGGCCAACCCAAGACATTTTGGTGCATGGGACATACAATCCAAATAACATCCTTCCTCCTCTTCCCTTCCTCCCACTAATGAGCATGGAGCACCATCCCTCCGGAAGTTCCTGTGCGCAAGACCCACTGAAGCTACCAAGCAGCGGCGGCATGCTCTTGAGTAGTCCCGGTTCATTTCTGTAGCAGCTGCCCATGAGAACTTCCTGGTGGATTACAGCCCATGGGTGGAACCGGCCTGTCTCCCCGTTTGTCTCCTTTAACAGCGTTCCCCGTCCGCTGCTTCCTGCAGCTGCCTCAATTTGCCTTGTGGTAGTGTTGCCTTTGGCAAATGCAGGTCTCTGGGTTGGGCTGATAGCAGAGTGTCTGGAAACGAGAAGAACAGCTGTTAACACACAGGCCAGAAAGAGTTGGCTAGCGCATCCTTTCCAAATGCAGCATCTGTCCTAGTCAGTGTTCCCTCTAAGCTGAGTTAGTGTGAGCTAGTTCACGGTTTTTGAGCCTCCGGCTCACACATTTTTGTCTTATCACAGGAAGGAGGGCTCCAGAGCAAACTGATTTATGCAGTAGCCGAATCGCTCGCTCACAACTTTAATGCCAGTAGCTCACAAAGTAGAATTTTTGCTCACAAAACTCCACAGCTTAGAGGGAACATGGGTCCTAGTTCCCATACCTGTCGTGAGGGATAGCTGCAGCTTTGTACTCAGCCTGCAACTGAGGAGAACCAGAGTCAGTCACCACGGGTCAGTTCTTGAGTGCAGAAGTGAGGTCCCATGATGGTGAGCAGAGTCTAGAACAGCAAAGAGCATGTGACTCCTTTCTGTAGCAGCACTGACCCTGTCTCTCCCTTCCCTGTGGTCTGCTTCCCGCCCGGCCAGCTGAAGTGCAAAGTGAAATTGAGCGCATCTTTGAGTTGGCCCGCACGCTGCAGCTGGTAGCCCTGGATGCTGACACCATCAACCACCCAGCTCAACTGTCCAAGACGTCGCTGGCACCCATAATTGTCTACATCAAGATCTCTTCCCCCAAGGTGAGCGAGTGCCCTCTGCTGTTCACACTGCCTTCCAGTTGGATTTGGGATAAATTTTAAAGGGACCGTAGGATTTTGGTATTATTTTTTTTAAAAAAATTATTTTCCTTAGTTTTAACATATAAACATATATTCGCTTCATTCACATTTTTAACATATAAGCATATATTCGTTTCATTCTTAGTTTTAACATAACATAACAAATCCACTCCTGTCTTTGACACTTTCTACCTTAGTCTATTTTAAACTAGACTGATTTCACTTCAATTACTTCTTCATCCAGTCTTTGTTAACACAGTCATCTATTTTCTATTACAATTTCTTTTATTTTCCACTAGCCTATTTTCGATTCTATTCTATCTTTTTCATCTTTAGCCAGTCATATATTATCTTGTAGTTCCATGTTCAATCTATCCATTTCTGCAATTTCCAGGATTTTATGTTTAAGTTCCTTCGTTTTCCAGCGCCTTGCTACTAGTATCCTAGCTGCTGTTAAGATATAACAAATTATACGTTTATGACCTTTTATTGTGTCTGGTAACATGTTCAATAAATATATTTCTGGTCAAACTTTAAGGATTCTACGGAATCCAGTGTGGATGAGAGGGGTAAGGCACATGCTGGAAATGCCACAGTTATCAGAAGGCCATAGTTAACGTATGACTCCCACGACAACTGGTGGTTCCTCTTGGCAGGGAGGGGAAAGCTATTAAGGATGTGTTTGTTTGTGAGCCAATGAAAAGAAATGAACAAAAAAAAATGCCCAGTTAAATTACATTGATTTATGTCCATTACATCAAATGGAAATATTGACTTCTGAACTAACGCTCGTTTTATTACTTTCATTTCCCTGACGCTCAGCAGTCCGGTTAGAGAGTTCAAGAAAGTCAGAAGGAGGGGGAGAGATTGAAGAGAGACCTGCCTCTATAACTGGCTGTTCCCCCTTCTAATCTGTTTTCTCTGTTGAACAAATTGTGCCACCAGAAGGCTGATTTACGCTTGCGGGGAGGGAGGGCTATAAATCTAATAATAAATTTTAAAAAATTTAAAAATAATGGGAAATGATGTGTGACATTCCCTGGTCTTTCGGGGCTGCTCTTTAGAGCAGTGTGACAGGAGAGAGATCTCATCAAGGAACACCAATGTCTGGTTTAGCCCTCCGTCCAGAGAAGAGCTAGAGTGTCTGGTGCACAAGGAGTCGTCTTGTTGCTGTCTTTGACAGCAGTCCCACCCAAAATTAATTGGGAGATACCAAGAAAAGCGATCCTGCCAACCTAGCAGTTCGAAAGCAAGAACTTGCAAGTAGATCAATAGGTACCGCTTCAGTGGGAAGGTAACAGTGTTCCGTGCGCCTCGGTGTTTAGTCATGCCGGCCACATGACCACGGAAACATCTTCGGACAGCGCTGGCTCTTCGGCTTGGAAGCGGAGATGAGCACCACAACCCTAGAGTCGGACTCGACTGGCTTTCGAGCAAGGGAACCTTTACCTTTTTTATGAGCTTCCATGAGTCACTGCTCACTTCTTCGGAAGTGACTCACAAAAGCTCATTTTTGTTGTTCAGTCACACAGTCGAGTCCGACTCTTTGCGACCCCATGGACCAGATCACGCCAGGCCCTCCTGTCTTCCGTTGTGCTCTGAAGTTTGCTCAATTTCATGTTGGTTGCATCTATGACACTGTCTAACCATCTCATCCTTTGCCGTCTCCGTCTTTTTTGACCTTCAATCTTTCCCAGCATCAGGGTCTTCTCCAGTGAGTGCTCCTTTCTCATTCGGTGGCCAAAGTCTTTGAGCTTCAGCGTCAGTATCTGGCCTTCCACGGAACAGTCAGGGTTGATTTCTTTTAGGATTGACTGATTTGATCTCCTTGCAGTCCAAGGGACTCTCAAGAATCTTCTGCAGGACCATAGTTCAAAAGCATCTATTCTTCAGGGCTCCGCCTTCCTTATGGTCCAACTCTCAAAAGCTCCTCCCCTGCCACAAATTTTGTTAGTCTTTAAGGTGCTGCTGGACTCTTGGTCTTTTTTTACTGCTAGAGACAGAAGATAACAGCTGCCCATCTTGATCTGGGCCTGAGGAGATTGGGCTGACGTGGACTATCCGGGTCAGGGTTGTTGTTTTTTCTGAATAAAATTTAGTTTGGTGCCTTCCTGCTAACTTCCAAAGAGTGCATATCTGTGAAGCATAACAGATGGCTCCCACCTCTCAGTCAGAGGATAGGAAACATCATGCAAAATCTGGATGGGCGGGTCTTCAGAAATCCTTCCTTTGCCTGCAGTGTTGTTTCTAGGTTTTTTTTTAAATTTGAACTTTTCTGCCTGCTAGCTAATGGTGGCTGTGGTGGCTCAAGTGGTTAAGACGCTGAACTGCACACCGGAAGGTCAGTAGTTCAGCAGTTTGAGACCTGAGTGCCACGTAATGGAGTGAGCTCCTGTCTCTGGTTCCAGCTCCTGCCAACCTGGCAATTCGAAAGCAAGAAATTGCAAGTAGATAAGCAGGTACCGCTTCGGTGGGAAGGTAACAGCATTCCGTGTGCCTTGGCGTCTAGTCATGCCGGCCACATGACCATGGAAACGTCTTCGGACAGCGCTGGTTCTTCGGCTTGGAAATGGAGATGAGCATCGCATCCCTGGAATTGGATTCGGCTCGCTTTCGAGCAAAGGAAACCTTTACCTTTTACTTTACTTTAGCAAATGGTGTGGGGCAGTGTGGGACTGGAATGGAGGACCGTAACACAAGAGCAGAATTTTCAATCACCAGAAATGTTTCCATTTTCCAGTTTTCAGTGGGCACGATTCATATGCTGTCTGTCTGTCTGTCTGTCTGTCTGTCTGTCTGTCTGTCTGTCTGTCTGTCTGTCTGTCTGTCTGTCTGTCTGTCTGTCTGTCTGTCTGTCTGTCTGTCTGTCTGTCTGTCTGTCTGTCTGTCTGTCTGTCTGTCTGTCTGTCTGTCTGTCTGTCTGTCTGTCTGTCTGTCTGTCTGTCTGTCTGTCTGTCTGTCTGTCTGTCTGTCTGTCTGTCTGTCTGTCTATCTATCTATCTGTCTATCTATCTATCTATCTATCTATCTATCTATCTATCTATCTAGTACTGCTCATATAGCGATATCCTTGAGCAGAAAATAAAATTTTAAAATGAGATCATGCCTTACTTGGGGTTACTCTTCTGTTGACCATTCATATGTTTTCACCCTATGATCCTGAGTGCTAAAAAAATTGTACTGGAAGTCGTAATTCTCCGCTTGGGCAGAACTGTGTTTGGAGCTGGACACTGTCCTGTGGCTTGCCCTTAACTCAGAGACATCTGCCCCTGGTGGTGTTCTACAGCCCTCCAGTTCCAAAGCAGAAGGATGGAATAAGGAGCTGTCCTATACTAACATCAAGCACTGGTCGGTCGAACCCGGAGCTGCCTCCCCTGGCCGGCAGGGGCTTTCCAAGCTCTCGGGCAGAGTTTGTTTTTCCAGCCCTGCTGACTGAGATCCTTTTACCTGGGGATGTCGGGAGCACTGAACGTGGCCAGCGTGTGCTCTGCCAGTGTGCTGTTGTCACAGTTCAGCTCTGCGGTGTGTGTGCCACCTGATCCTGTGTGCCTTTACTTGGAAGCAAGTCCCACTGTGTTCAGTGGGGCTTCCTCCCAGGTGAGTGCGCACAAGGTTTCAGACTACTTCCGGGCCTTGCCTTGTCAAGGGAGGCGCACCTTGCCACTGCCCGGGGGGCGACATCCTCCTCTTTCCCAGTCTGTTCTGGTTCCAGTTTATTCCCTCCCGGGGGGGTTTAACTTCTTCCTTCTCCCTTCCCCAACAGGTGCTGCAGCGACTGGTGAAGTCAAGAGGCAAATCCCAGGCAAAGCATCTGAATGTGCAGATGGTGGCATCAGATAAACTGGCACAGTGCCCTCCAGTGAGTACCACGGCCGGCATGGGGTGTCCCCGTGGCCTGGCTCCTTTCCCTCCCTCCCTCCCTCCCTCCCT
>NW_015172062.1:272792-274774 GCF_001447785.1 Gekko japonicus | reverse complement strand
TCCCAGGCATTGGCTCCTGCTGCTCTGGACTCTGTTTTCCTGCCTCCTCGTGATATTCCTGGCCACCTGGTGCGTTTCGCATTCTGCCCTGCCCCTTTACCAACCGTGCCGCCAGTCTGGCCCCCACCAGAGTCCTACTGCCCTGTCCGGAGTCCCTTGCTGGACACTCTGAAGCTCTCCGGCTGGCCACTCTGCACCTTGGGCAATGCCCAAGGGGTCATTTCCTAGAGAAAGAGGTGCGGGATCTCATTTGCCTAACTCGTTTGCATATGCCACACTCCCTGACAAAGGGCAGGCATGTTTAAAAGGAGTTAGGGCATATGTGAATGAGTTTAAATCCCCCCCCCTTCCCTGAGTCTCTCCGGAAAAGTGGAGAGGCTCAGGAGGAAGGGCAGGGAGGCAGACATGCCAGGAGAAGATCAGGCAGGGAACCCAGGCATCTAAATCCCCCTCCCCGAGTCTCTCCGCGGGCAGGGGGCGGGGCCTGGGCTCCTTACTGCCGGAGTGGTGCTCTGGGGCGCTCCGGCAGGAAATGACCCCTGAGAATGCCGTTGCTAAAATCAGCTTGCTGCCCTCTCTTCACTGAGTCAGCTCAGGTGAGGGAAGAGTGCCGTTTCTTTGTTTGGGAGAGCACCAAATACAGTGCTAAAGAGACGTTAAGAACCCACTGATGGCCATCCTTGGAATAAGACCAGCTCCTTTCTTTCCTAACCCCCCATTCCTAACAGTCTGTGACTTTTCTCCCTCATGCTATAAGGACAAAAGAGAAACCATGTTGGATCAGGCCACTGGCCCCTCCAGTCCAACACTCTGTGTCACCCAGTGGCCAAAGCCCAGGTCCACTGGCAGGGCCAGAACTCCAGAAGCCCTCCCACTGTGGCTCCCCAAGCACCAAGAATACAGAGCATCCCTGCCCGAGACAGAGTGTTCCATCTATACTTTGTGGCTAATAGCCACTGATGGACTTCTGCTCCGTATGTTTATCCAGTCCCCGCTTGAAGCTGATAAGAACATAAGACAAGCCATGTTGGATCAGGTCAATGGCCCCTCCAGTCCAACACTCTGTGTCACACAGTGGCCAAAACCCAGGTGCCATCAGGAGGTCCACCAGTGGGGCCAGAACTCCAGAAGCCCTCCCACCGTGGCCCCCCCAAGGACCAAGAATGCAGAGCGTCACTGCCCCAGACAGCGTGTTCCATCTTTACCTTTGGGTAATAGCCCCTGATGGAGCTCTGCTCCAGATGTTTACCCAAACCCCTCTTGAAGCTGTCTGTGCCACTAGCCGCCACCACTTCCTGCAGCAATGATTTCCACGGGTTAATTAGTCTTTGGGTGAAGAAGTCCTTCCTTTTATCTGTTCTAACCCGACTGCTCATCACTGCCATGGAGTGCCCACGGGTTCTTGTCTTGTGAGAAAGGGAGAAAAGGACTTCTTTCTCTTCCTTCTCTGTTCCATGCATAACTTTGTGAGCCTCTGTCATGTCACCCCTCAGCCGTCGTTCCTCCAAGCTAGAGAGCCCTGACTCTTCAACCTGTCTTCGTAGGGAAGGCGTTCCATCCCCTTAATCGTCTCAGTTGCCCTTTTCTGCACCTTTTCCTGCCCTTCCCATCCCTGTCCCTGCAGGAACTGTTTGACATCATCCTGGACGAGAACCAGTTAGAAGATGCCTGCGAGCACCTGGCCGAGTACCTGGAAGCCTATTGGAAGGCCACGCACCCTCCCAGCAGCAACCCGCCCAATCCGCTGCTGACACGCACCATGGCGACGGCCGCCTTGGCTGCCAGCCCCGCCCCTGTCTCCAACCTCCAGGTACAGGTGCTGACCTCACTGAAGCGCAACCTGGGCTTCTGGGGTGGGAGGGGCGGCCTGGAGCAGGGGCTGAGCGGAGCTGCCCGCAGCCCCCGAGTGGAAGAGCACGAATTGTAGTGTCATCCCCCCCCCCCCGGAAAAAAAAATTTTTCTGGAAAGAAGACAGAAGCCC
>NW_015172062.1:257827-272728 GCF_001447785.1 Gekko japonicus | reverse complement strand
AGGGAAAGGCGCCGTCTCTCCAGCCCGCCCCGGGTTCGCTTTTACAAAGAGCGCCTTGCTCAGGATTCCTCTTCCCCCTCTTGGTCTTGGACGGGATTTGACGTCAGGAGGACCTCTGGCTCAGCGAGCATCACCGAGGCCGCCCCCCGTGGCCTGCGTCCTCGGAGAAATGCATCTTGGGACGCTACAGAGGGAGGCCTCTGAGCTATAAACGATGGATTCGTGTAGAAGGGCAGATCCCGCTCCAGCCCGCTCCGGGTTCGCTTTTACAAAGAGCGCCTTGCTCAGGATTCCTCTTCCCCCTCTCGGTCTTGGACGGGATTTGACGTCAGGAGGACCTCTGGCTCAGCGAGCATCATCGAGGCCGCCCCCCGCCCCCCCGTGTCCTGCGTCCTCGAAGAAATGCATCTTGGGACGCTAGAGAGGGAGGCCTCTGAGCTATAAACGTTGGGTTCGTGTCGAAGGGCAGATCTCGCGGGCTGACCCCAGTTACTACTGCAGGTGCCAAGTTTGTCCCCATCCGCCGGCATGGGGTAGCAGTCACAGCCTGGGCATTGTGTCCTGCCCACATCAGCCTCCTCGTTTTCTATATAACAGGGTGGGTTTAGACAGGCCTCCCCCAGCGTTGCCACAGGCAATGGCTTGTCCTGTCACTTAGAAGGGCCAGACCAGATGGGTGCTGGGGGTTCTGGACACGGAACATCCCATCCGCGTCACCTTTCGCCTGGGGGGGCGGGAGTCCAGTTGCTTCGAAGGGGCCGAAAGGTCACGATCCTGTGATCTCCCCTCTGGACCGCCTGCAGAAATCTAGATTGCTCCAGTTACTGGAGAACCTGCCGAGGCGATTCCGTCTGCTGGATCCCAGCCGCTCCAGGTGAAAAGCCGACACGTCATTTTGCCAGTCTGACCTGAATCACTCACCAGTGCGCCACGAACTGTTATCGTAACCAGTGATCCCTCTAAGCCGAGTTAGTGTGAGCTAGCTCACAGCTGTGTAGCCTCCAGCTCACACACTTTTGTCTCCGCTTGGGAAGGAGGGCTCCAGAGAAAACTAATTTATGCAGCAGCCAAATCGCCAGCTCACAACTGTAATGCCAGTCACTCACAGAGACTTCAGATTTTTGCTCACAAGCTTAGAGGGAGCATTGGTCCAGTGGCACCTTTAAAACCAACAAAGTTTAATCCTGGGCAGTGTTCCCTCTAAGCTGAGTTAATGTGAGCTAGCTCACAGTTTTTTAGCCGCTGGCTCGCACATTTTTGTCTTCGCTCAGGAAGGGCGGCTCCAGAGCAAACTAACTTATGCAGGAGCCAAATCGCTCGCTCACAACTTTGATGCCGGTAGCTCAGAAAGTAGAATTTTTGCTCACAAGATTCCACAGTTTAGAGGGAGCATCTGAACCCAACTGCCCCCTTATCTTTGCTGAGGTGCCTCCATAGTAGCCCAGGACTTGGGTTCGTTCATTGGATTGGCTGACAACTGTAGCAAGCTAGGCTGAGCCCCATCAGACTCATCTCCATAAGGGCCTAAAAAGAGGAGTTTGTGCGAGGCAGATACAGGCTTATCATGTAGTCCACTTCTTAAAAGACGTATATGGTGTTCCCCACCACCACCACCACTACCAGTCACTCACTCAGCCACAGATTTGGGTGTGCTGCCTTTGAGCGTGTGGTGAGGGACACCACATCAGGGCTATTTTGGGGCAGGAACGCACAGGAACGGAGTTCCGGCTGGCTCCCGAGTTGGCCACGACCAGCAGGAACCCCGGCTGGCTCCTGAGTTGGCCACGCCCAGCAGGAACTCATTAGCATAATAGGCCACACCCAACAGCAGAAACTCATTCGGATTGGCTACATTAGGGGTGTGTGGCCTAACATGCAAAGGAGTTCCTGCTACAAAAAAAGCCCAGGGTTTTGACAACAAACAAGGTAAACAGAATAAGGAGCAAAAGGTGGGTGTGGCTGGATGACCACACTTCTGGTAACATGGGAATGCGGCTTAATATGCTAATGAGTGGTGCAGTCAGGGGTGTGGCCTAATATGCTAATGAGTTTCTGCTGCTTGGTATGGCCTGTTATGCTAATGAGTTCCTGCCTGGCTTTCATTAAAGTGCAGATTTTGAAGCCGTGAACGTACATGGACACCCAGCCTTGCACAATAAGCGTCATTACCTCCACGCTGCGCTGTTCTAAGTCCGGTGGGCCCAACGAATCAGTGCTAGCTGTCTACGCAGGTCCTGCCTGGTGCTGTGTTCCACTGTCTCACTCGTGGGTTCTCAAACAGAGGCGTTGGACCTATGAATGCAGTGTGGGCAGTTACCACGGGAAGACACGTGCTTCTCTTTGAATCCCTTCCCCCAGGGGCAGAGCGTCCCTCAGATCAGAAAGATTTCCCGACCCCACTTGCGGCCTCCGAAGCCGTGCCTGCAAAAACCAAGGCTGAAAACCCATTTCTGGCAGCCTGCTAGAGACCCATGAGAGGGACCCTCTTGAAGCGGCCCTCTGTCAGCTAGGCCATTTGAAACTTTTGGCAAAGCTTCCCGAGAGGCCCAAGGGCGTGCTTTCTTCACGTTCTTGGCCTCCTGGGAGAGGGACAAGCACTGCCCCGATGAAAGCACTGCTTGAGGACTGCAGAGTTTGTCTGAAACCAAAAGAGGACCTCAAGCCACTGTTTGGGACGCTTGCTTCTAACCTGTTTTCAGCTGCTGCTGCTGCCCCCGCTAACCTCGCTCTGTCTTTTTCTCCCTCTCTTGTGCATGGTGTGCGGTGAATGCATCTTTCGAAACAGGGACCCTACTTAGTGCATGGGGAAGAGCCTCACAACACCGAGCACTCCGGCCTGCACAACTACTCGGGGCAGCCGGTGGGGCGCAGCCAGGTCCGGCCAGTGCAGCACCCCTCCCACCTGGCCGCCCGGGGCCTTTCCCGCCAGGACACCTTCGATTCGGAGACCCAGGACAGCCGGGATTCGGCGTACACTGAGCCAGGGGATTCCTGCATGGACATCGAGACCGATCCCTACGAGGAGCCGGAGCCCCGTGGCCCCCACGGCCCGGGCCACCGCCGCCACCAGCGCCAGTCTTCCTGGGACGCCGAGGAACCCGACCGGCAAAACCACAACCGGCCTCTGCATGGGCGGGGCAAGGGGCGGGAGCGCTACTGCCAAAACGAGGAGGAGGAGGAAGAGGAGACCATTGGCCACAACCAAAACGACGTAGAGGACTGGGGGCGGGACGCTTATATCCATTAGGGCCCGGTGGGGAGGGCATGGCTTTGATCCACTGGGGAGAAGGCTTCCTCCCACTCACGGCCCTGGGAGGGGTCAGCGGCTCTCTTTAATGCAGTGGCCCCCGGGGAGAGACCCTGGGGTCTGCCGAAGGCGGGTCTTCCTCTCCACCGGGTGGTGGTTGGTGGGAGCAGCGCTCGCGTCCCAAAAGGCCGTGCCGTCTCCAGCCAGGTCTGTGAGTTAACTCCCCTCCTCTCCATTCTCTTTTGGGGAACCCCCCCCCTCCCCCGCACCTCACCATTTGTGCCAACAACCTCTCTGGCCCTCCCCCGTCCTACCAGCCAGCACTGCCTGGGCTTTTCTCACAGTGTCACTGAACAGACAATTCACGTCTGCCTTGAGGCGCTCCTTCCGCTCAGGGCCCCCTCGTGGACCTGGGGAGGGAGCGGGCCGGTCTCCATCGGTGCCTAGGGTCACGCCCCACTCTGTGGCCAGAGCCACAGTGGACACAGCTGAATCACAGAGCTGTTTGGAGACATCCTCTTTGGAGCCTTCCCGTCTGACTCCATCGATGGCCAAACAGCCGCCCGGCGTCCCTCTGCAGATCGAGGCTGCCGTAGGTCCTCTGCATTTGCCTGCGGGATGGCGCTCTAGCGGCCCGAGCGCTGGTGGGAGGGCAGTGCGGAAGGCAGGGGGGGCAAAGGCCAAGCCTGGTTTCCCGTCACGAGATCGCGTCACGAGATCTTCTCCAGTGCCTATAGAAGAAGTCCTTCCCCGGTCACCTTAATTCCTCCTCCCCTGACCATCCTCCAGTGCCTCGGCTCACGACCCTTCGGGATGTATTTTCTCAGCTGGAGAGATCCTGGGCCTGCGGGGGTGCATGCGAGTGCGGTGTGTACCAGGGCTGGCAGAGAAGGAGACTTCGGGGTCCCTCCCTCGAGCGTGCCTGTAACCAGCTGTCGTCCTGCTCTTAACACTGATTGCGAAAACCCCTTTCCAGCATGCGCGACAACGTGGCCTGTGGCATTCGGCAGATGAAAGGTAGGGAAATATTCCCGCAGCTCCGAACCGGGAAGGCGAATTTTCCCAGACTGTTCCAAGACAGCACCCTGCTGCCTTTATCGCGGGTACTGCCTCCTGTCACAGTGGGAGGTGGGGACGCACCACGCACCATCCCGTCCCACTGTTGCCTCTGCCTTTTTGCTGATGGCCTTTGAAAGATAACTTGCCTTTCCGGTAAGACTCGGTCCAATCAGCCGACTTTTGCTCCGCGAGATAAAAACGACTTGCGAGCTGGCGAAGGTGAGCCTCACAGCAGTCCTTGGTGTTACGCGAGTCCGAGAGCCAGACCGTGACGGATGGCTTCTAGAAGAGGGCCACGGTTGAGTGGGCAACGCAGGTTGAATGTGCCATGCAGCTCTTATCTGTAGTCCCGGGTCTGCCGCCACTGACACCCGTTGGGACTGCCACAGAGCTAGGGACCACTTGGACCCACTGTGACTGTGAGTTGACCAGCTTGGAGCCGTATGATGCTCTACAGACTGCAAGGGGGAGAGCCGTGGCCGTTCACCCTCACGAACGTCAGCCGTACCCTGACAGATTCCACAGCACCCAGACACACCATCTTGTGCCAAAACTTACTTCCTGCCCTTAGGGCTGGAGGCCTCCTTATTTTGAGGGATTGCCCTTCGTTCAAAGATGTCGCCGTGGTGCAGAACGTGACTGGCAACCTTCATCTCCAATCGCCACACACCTTTGGCATTTACTGGGCCTAAGTGCTTGAAACGAGGCAGCCTCACCTTCTCCCCCAGTGTGTTTCTTTCCTCTTCTGTTGGTTGACTCCCTTCGTCCTCCTCTTTGAGGAACAACTTGGTCCCACATCATCTGCTCGGCGACAGAAACAAGAATCCTTGTCTGTGCCTGGCTTGGAGGGCCTGAGGCAACCTTGGTGTGCGTGGGTTTTTTTGTCATTGTTCCATTCATGTTCTTCGTGGCATGAGCCACACAAGCTGCTGCGACCCTCTGAAGCCCCTTCCCCGTGTGTCTTTTCTGCCCCGTAGTTTTATATAGTTCACATGCCAGCTGCCTCAGCCTCCATTCGAACAGCATTTCTATCTTCTGCATGAATGTAGAGATTTTCAGGAGATAACTGTTCCTGATAACTGATTTCTTGTCAGGGAAAACAGCGACACATAGCCTTAGGTCATCCCGTCAGGCCTTAGGGTATCACTTTATTCTGGCTAAAGCTGAAGGGCGAACATGGCACATTCTGTTGGGAGCGCAGCTGATGGAATGTACCGCCACAGTCTCCAGGTACACCAGGCAGGGTAACACAAGCTATTTGACGTAAGATGAGGAGCTTCCCCGCATCCTGATTTTCCTCACTTGTAAATTCCTGGGGTTTTTTGGGGGGTGGGGTGTCTCTGTCCCACACATGTTTTGTCCCTCTTGTGGTTGATCGATATTACACCAGTTTACGTCTGGCATAAAAACGTGCATCTTAAACCTGCAGAGAGATATGCCGGATACAAACCAGTGTAATGTCGAATCGACCACTAGAGGGAGCAAAACAGAAACAGGAGCATATGAGTGAGGAAAATGGAAATGCAGAAAAGCCCCTCTGGGAAGCAGTGCATATTGAGAAATGGGCTGGAAATCTGGACACATGGCTTCTGACTGCTGGAGGTGTCAAAACACTGTAGTGACTGAGGGTAGCTGGTGTGTGCTGGATCTTGCCTTTGTGGGCGGGGTACTGGTGGGAAGTATCTTTCTGGTCCCTTTTGACTCCCGTGAAAACGTACCGTCTACAGTTCCTGCGGCCATCCAGTCTGGTGCTTTTAGTCCTGCTGTGTGATGCCTGTTGGGTGGGGACGGTCCCTGCCTGGTGTCCTTGACCTTAAGGACCATCCCCTTATTTTCACCGGCTGTCCCTTATCCCAGAGTCTTGTGCATCCACGGCACTTTCCAACAGCCGTTTTTTAGATCAGACGCCACTGCTTGAAATGTTTGTCTGGCGATCTCAGCAATTCCGTAACTGTGTTTGACGGCTATATGATGAGGTATGGTGGACCTTGGAGGTAGGAACAGACTACCCAGACTCCTCTGGCCCAAACGAGCTTTTGCTGCACCTTAGGGGTACTTAATGGGGGATGCAGTGATGAACCTAATGCTGAAGTACATGATGACTTTCAAGTTGTGTTGCCGGGATGGACTTCACATCTCTGTCTCTCTCCCCCCCCCCCCATCTGCTTGGAGCTTCATGAAGATAAGTTAATGAGCTATTTGCAGGGGGAGTTTCCCCAAAGTTCTGGTTGTGCAAGAGTTTATGGGGAAGGGGCACTGTTACTTTATAGCAGGGGAAAAGAACAAAGAGGATTTGAACCACAAGATCTGTGTATTTGTCATTTATCAGATTGTTTAAAGGAGTGTATTTTTATTTATTTATTCTTAGCTTTGTCACTTGGGATGGAATTTTTTTGGCCAATTTTTTTTTTTTTGCAGTAAATTGCAGTAAGCTGTGCTAGTCCATTAGGGAAAAAAACTCCAAGAATTTGCCATAACACCTTACGTGAGGACCAACTGCAGACCTTGCTACACAGTACAAAGCCATGGCCAAGGTCTGTCACAAGAACTTGTAGTCAGATGTGTGTTGCAAGTTCCCCACTGAGAATTCAGTTCCCAGATGTGTGGGGGCCTGATTCAGATTGGGACTGTGGTACGCAGGCTTATGCCTTCTCCTTCCACTGTTTTCCAGGCCTGAAATGGCCTTAGGGAGCTGCTGTTTGTCCCACTGGAGAAACTTATGGATGGGCCATTGGTACACACGGATTTCCCAGTGGCACAAATAGTGGTTCCCGAGGGCCATTTCAGTCTGGAAAATGCCATGGAGGGGCAGTCCAAATCCAAATTGGACCTCCACACAACTGGAAATCAAGTTTCCAGCATGAAAGCCAGAACACTTTTTCTGCATTCTCATTTTCCTTGCTTGTGTGTTCCTGCTGCTTTGGGGGGCTTCCTCACATGTTCTGCTCCTTCTAGTGGTTGATTTGAAAATACATCACTTTTTGTCTGGCATAAGAAACGGCAGTTCAGGCTTTTCCACATTCTCATTTTCCTCGCTTGTAAGTTCCTGTTTCTTCTGGAGTTTTCCCCTGTTCTGCGTGTGTTTTGCTCCCTCTAGTGGTTGATTTGATATTACAGTAGTTTATGTCTGGCACAAAACCCCCACAGTTTAAATCTGCAGGGAGATATGCTGGACATAAACTGGTGTAGTATTTGAATTGACCACTAGAAGGGGCAAAACACATGCAGAACAGACTCCCCCCAAAAGAAACAGGAACTTACAAGCGAGGAAAACGAGAATATGGGAACGCCTGTTAAATCTGCAGGGAGAGAATGCAGGACAAAAAGCGAAGTAATATCGAATCGGCCACTAGAGGGATCAAAAACACATGCAGAACAGGGGAAAACCCAAAGTGGCCGGAACACACACGTGAGGAAAATTAGAATGCGGAAAAGCCCACAGATCTGATTGCAAGTCTTCATGATGGACGATAATGGTGAACTTAGGCCCTAGATTAATGAACTATGAGGACTATAAAAACCTCTTTTGCATATCTGTTATGGTTTAGTTGGGCCTGGAAAGAAGAAAGTTACGCTATGGCTGGTTTGAGGATTTTTTCCCCCCTGTAATGAATGACCTCTCCAAAACCCTTATAACAGATGTTTCTGCGAAAGGGAGGGAAAGGGCATTTCTAAGAATGTGCTCCTGAGTTTTCAGTTGCTGGCAAATGACTGGCCTCTTCCCCTACTTTATCTCCGCATCCCCTCCAATTTATCCCTCCTGTTGCTCTTTCCCCCTTTCTCGTGCTGGGGCCGGGGGTGGGGGGAGAGATGACTGACCACAGAGAAGACCTTCTGCCAGCTCTCTGTCTCATCAATATACACAGTTTGATTTCTTCAGTGCTCTAATAACCCAGCCCCATTACCATGGGAATAAAAGTATTTTGTAAAATGCCATCAACTTGGTGTTATTTATTGTACAAGATGGGGGGCCATGAACATTGAGGCTGAAAAAACAAGCCCTGAAAGACATGAGGAGTGCTAAGGGGCCACTTAAATTTTTCCGTGGATTCCCACCCCACAAATACCATAATGGTACCTTGCATGGAACAAGCTGCAGGTGCAAATGCATGGAAACACCATCTTGTTCCCACCCCACAAATACCATAATGGTACCACCTTGCATGGAACAAGCTGCAGGTGTGAACGCATGGAAGCACCACCTTGTCCTGAGTGCCCAAAGCACCACACCAAAACCCTAGCCACTGTGAACATATGAAGAAGAAGAGGTTGAATTTATACCCCGCCCTTCACTCATAGTCTCAGAGCGGCTTACAAACTCCTTCCCCTCCCCACAACAGACGCCCTGTGAGGTACGTGGGGCTGAGAGAGCTCTTTCGAGGACTGCCCTTGAGAGAACAGCTCTGACAGAACTGTGGCTTGCCCAAGGTCATCCAGCAGCTGCAAGTGGAGGAACCCAGTTCTTCCAGATTAGAGTCCGCGCACTTAACCACTACACCAAACTGGCTTATGTTGGTCTGTCAGTATTGCCTACTCTTGGAGGCACTTTCCAGGGACTCACCCAGAGACAGATCTTTCCCAGCAGATCATCTGCTACGTGAGATCCTTTAACTGGAAATGCCAGGCCTTGTATCTGCATGCAGAGCATTTGCTCTGCCATTGGCCCACAGCCCCTGCCGGATGGCTCTTCAAAAGCATAGTGCAAGGGTCTACCTTTAACAGGGGTCATTTCCTGCGGGGGCACACAGGAGCGGAGCTCCGGCAGTAAGGAGCCCAGGGGGCGGGCACATGCAACAAGCCCCACCCGCTGCTCCCAGCAGCCCTCAGTTGGGCCACGAGGAGCAAGAAGCAGCCAGGTAAGTTACAGAGGGCCCCCCCAAGCCCGCCTTCAGGTACAAGCAAAGGCAGATCTGCGCGTCCCCCCGCAACAGCTAGCAATCCAAAACAGTCCAGTGGAGCCTGAGCGGTGGGTGTTGCCTTCTGACACACTTCCGGTGATGCCAGGGGGTGTGCCATATGCAAATGAGTTATGCTAATGAGCTCCTGCACCTCTTTTTCTACAAAATGACCCCTGACCTTTAAAGAGAAGAACATCCTGCCTCGCGGCCTTCCTGCATAAACTGTTTGGGGGGGGGGATAAAGAGCACCCTCCATGCCAGCCGGTGGGAGAAATGTGCTTGTTGCCAATGAAGGACTTGCTGTAGAGCCTGTGCTGCCTCAGGATGACCTCAGTCAGATGGTGTGAGGCCCAGCATGAACGTGCACCTGTGAACACGCATGGAGCTGCCTTAGACCGAATTACACCATTGGCTCAGCCGCTCTCCGGGGTCTTTCACGTCACCTGCTGCCTCACCTTTTTAACTGGAGATGCTGAGGATTGAACCTGCGACCTTCTGCATGCCGAACAGAGACTCTTCCACTGAGTCATGACCAGTGTTCCCTCTAAGCTGAGTCAGTGTGAGCTAGCACACAGTTTTTTAGCCTCCGGCTCACACATTTTTGTCTTAGCCCAGGAAGGATGGCTCCAGAGCGAACTAGTAGATGCAGCAGCCAAACCGCTCGCTCACAGCTTTAGTGCCAATAGCTCACGAAATAGAATTTTTGCTCACAAGACTCCACAGCTTAGAGGGAGCGTTGGTCACTATTAAATACTGGGTTCTAGACGCATGGCAGTGATCAGCTCGGGTTTATTCGGTGATTTCAGCAAAAGTACAAGACAAGACCCCAGAGCCTCGGCTCTGTTAAATATCCTGCAATTGCCACACCCAAACACACCCCACTCCCAGTGATAGGCTATTGACATAACATCACAACCTGATTGGTTTATTCCAGAGTCCTGGTCGGCTATTGTTCTTGTGGTCCAAGCTCAGCCAGTCTCTGGGGTGATTCAATCAGGGATGATACATAACAGTCAGGGGGACCCCTTTTCATATGGGAATGCAAATCAGGAGGCATCTAAGGCAAGCCTGGGAGGGTCCAAGACAAAGGAGGGGGTGGGCTGGGGGGGGGAAGGATTGCAAACTTTGTGTATGCTGACTTAACAAAGAAGGAAAGCCGGAAGGGAGTGTTCTGAGCCACTCAAGAGAGCAGGAAGGGAGGGAATTGGCAGGACAAAGACATGGCAGAGTGAGACGTGGGGGTGAGACACATGGGTGGGACATCTCCAGCCCCCACAAATTAATTTAGGCAGAAAAATTATTAAAATCTCTACAAAACACGTGTGGAAAAGGGGAAAAGAACAGAAGCAATAGGGACACACCAGTGACGAAAATGGGAATGCTGAAGAGCCCTCGTCTCTTGCACCTGGACAGGTGAGATGACAGGATAGTTTGATGTAGATTCAATCCAAGAAATTTATGATCTAATTCCTTTTTTTTTTTTTTGGTATGAAAGAAGTTGATGCCTACCATTACATATTGTCTCCAGTCACTACTGACTGAGCATCTGTGATGTTAGAATGTTCAGAAACCAGGGGCCATTTCCTGCAGGAGCGCACAGGAGTGGAGCTCCAGCAGTAAAGAGCCCAGGGGGCGGGCACATGCAACAAGCCCCACCCCCTGCTCCCAGGAGCCCTCAGTCAGAGCAAGAAGCGGCAAGAAGCAGCCAGGTAAGTTGCAGAGCCCCCCCCGGCCCCTAACAGTCCAGTGGTACCTTTAAGACCAAGTTTTATTCAGGTACAAGCCCCCCCCCCTCGGTGAGGGCCGATCTTAACGTCCCCCCCCCCCAATAGCTGGCAATCCAAAACAGTCCAGTGGAGCCTGAGTGGTGGGTGTTGCCTTCTGACACACTTCTGGGGTGTGTGGCATATGCAAATAAGTTATGCTAATGAGGTCCTGCACCTCTTTTTCTACGAAATAACCCCTGTCAGAAACAGATCAGGCAGATAACCAACAACAGCCAATTCCTGCTTCTCTGCCACTCTTGTGACGGTGCAAGACGTCCGGCCTGCATTCTTCTTCTTCTTCCCATGAAGCTGCCCCCAAAGCACATCATCATCATCATCATCATTATTATTATTATTATTATTAAAAGCAATTTCAGTTTTACATTTGTATGATTCTATACATGCCCACTTACGCCCGGCGATACTCTAATCTGATATTCCCAATTAGCATCACAGACATTAAAAATGAGTGAATGTCAATGGCTATTCAGAAGGAACCAAGGCATCCATACGGGAGTCTGCTTGGGGGAATTTGGGACTTGTGGGCCAGGAAGGAGAGATCATCAAAGCTGCTGCAACTGGGAGCAAGGCCAGGTAAGCTGCAGGTGTGCTTTACGAAGAAATGTGTCTTGGGCTTGCGAAGAAAGCTGCCTCTTTTTTAAAAAAAGAACCCCTCACATGTGGCATCACTCAAAGTTAAGACCGACAAAGTTGAATTCTGGGTATAAGTTCTACTCTGCACGCACACTAATTCAGAAAACTTATACCCAGAATTAGATTTTGTTGGTCTTCAGGGTGTCACTGGACACCAATTTTGTTCTGTTGCTTCAGACCAACACGGCCACCCACCTGAATCCAGGGGTCATTTCCTGCAGGAGCGTACAGGAGCGGAGCTCCGGAAGTAAAGAGGCCAGGCAGCAGGCACATGCAACGAGCCCCGCCCCCTGCTCCCAGCAGCCCTCAGTCAGAGCAAGAAGCAGCCAGGTAAGCTGCAGAGCTCCCCCCGGCCCCTCGGCCCAAGACAGTCCAGTGCCACCTTTAAGACCAAGTTTTATTCAGGTACAAGCTCTCCCTCCTCTGTGAGGGCAGATCTGTGTGTCCCCAATAGCTAGCAATCCACAACAGTCCAGTGGAGCCTGAGCGGTGGGTGTTCCCTTCTGACACACTTCCGGTGATGTCAGGGGGTGTGGCATATGCAAATGAGTTATGCTAATGAGCTCCTGCACCTCTTTTTCTGCGAAATGACCCCTGCCTGAATCTGTAGGGCTTGAGCATCCCCTGATGTACTCTGGTATGTGCTGCAGTTGTACACCTGGGCACTGGCCTTTCAAACATTTTTAAAATGCCTTTCCGCCGAGTTCATATTTTTCATTAGACATCTGTCACATTTTCCTGGTGATTGTCTTCCAGGACGCACACATGCTCTTGGATCCTCGGACCACAGCTTTGGGGAGATGTGTCAGATAGAAGGGATCAGTATTTGCAGGCACACGTGTATGCCCTGTGGTTGCCAGCCTCCAGGTGGCACCTGGAGATCTCCCACTATTACAATTGATCTCCGGACTACAGAGATGCGTTCCCCTGGACAACATGGTTGCTTTGGAGGGTGGGCTCTAGGGCATGGCATCCCAGTGAAACCCCCCCAACCCCGCCCTCCCCAGGCTCCACCCCCAAAATCTCCAGGTATTTCCCGACGCAAATCTGGCAGCCCTAAATGCACCGTACAAAAAAACTAGCAGCTTTTTTTACTGTTGGATGTTCCTTCCAAATTGATGTTTGAGTGCATCACCTACTAGCACCTGGAGCCCATTTACATGTAAGCAGGGGTCATTTCGTAGAAAAAGAGGTGCAGGAGTTCATTAGCATAACTCATTAGCATAACTTATCTAATAAATGTGGTACTCTGTATGAAAATAATTACAAAGAGCTTTTAAAAACAATTAAGTTGGATTTGGAAAAATGGAAAAATCTACATATCTCTTTTATGGGAAGAATTGCACTAATTAAAATGAACATTTTGCCTAGGTGGATATTTTTATTTCAAACAATTCCCATACTTCAGAATCAAAAGCTCTTTAAGGAGTTGGATCAAATTATTTCAAAATTTGTATGGCAGGGAAAGCGATCAAGAATAAGACTGAAGGCTTTACAAGATATTAAAGAAAGAGGAGGCTTAGGCCTTGTCCCCGTCTTCTTTGACCTTCAATCTTTCCCAGCATCAGGGTCTTCTCCAGTGAGTGCTCCCTTCTCATTTGGTGGCCAAAGTATTTGAGCTTCAGTTTCATTATCTGGCCTTCCAGGGAACAGTCAGGGTTGATTTCTTTGAGGATTGACTGATTTGTTCTTCTTGCAGTCCAAGGGACTCTCAAGAGTCTTCTCCAGCACCATAGTTCAAAAGAATCTATTCTTCGGCGCTCGGCCTTCCTTATAGTCCAACTCTCACAGCCATACATGACTACTGGGAATACCATTGCTTTGACCATGCGGACTTTTGTTGGCAGGGTGATGTCTCTACTTTTTATCATGCTGTTTAGGTTCGCCATCGCTTTCCTCCCAAGGAGCAGGCGTCTTTTAATTTCATGGCTGCAGTCACAGTCTGCGGTGATCTGGGATCCCAGGAACGTGAAGTCTGTCACTACTTCCACGACTTCCCCTTCTATTTGCCAAGGAGTGATGGGGCCGGATGCCATGATCTTAGTTTTTTTGATGTTGAGCTTCAAGCCCACTTTTGCGCTCTCCTCTTTTACTCTGAGCAAGAGGCTCTTTAGATCCTTTTCACTTTCAGCCATTAGAGTGGTATCATCTGCATATCTGAGGTTGTTGATCTTTTCCCCAGCAATCTTAATTCCCGCTTGTGATTCATCCAGGCCAGCATTTCGCATGATGTACTCTGCATATATATTAAATAAGCAAGGTGACAATATACATCCTTGTTGTACTCCTTTTCCTATGCTGAACCAATCAGTTGTTCCATATCCGGTTCTAACTGTCGCTTCTTGGCCCTTATACAGGTTTCTCAAGAGACATGTGAGGTGGTCTGGTACTCCCATCTCTTTAAGGACCTGCCATAGTTTGTTGTGATCCACACAGTCAAAAGCTTTAGCATAGTCAATGAAGCAGAAGTAGATATTTTTCTGGTACTCTCTTGCTTTCTCCATAATCCAGCGAATGTTGGCAATTTGATCTCTAGTTATAACTCTCGTTATAACCAGGCCTAAATGTATCACCACTGGAAATAAAAGGACAAGGAACCATCCACCCCCACAATGATCATGTGACTGTGTTCTGGAATGTCAGCACGCTTGAAAGGGACTCTTAGTTGGGACGGAGATGACAGCAGCAGAGCCATAACTGAGAGGGTGTTCTATGTGCTATTGCGCCACAGCATGCAAAGCAAGCATTCTTTTCCACACAAGTTCCCATGCCTAATGTCCACATTGGTCTTTAAAGACCGATTCAGGTGGGGGCAGCCGCATTGGTCTGAATCAGGAGAACAAAGTCTGAGCCCACGGGCACCTTTAAGACCAACTAAGTTTTATTCCGCGTAGAAGCTTTCGTGTGCATTCACACGTCCTCAGATGCGTGCACAGGAGAGCTTATGCCCAGAATTGAAGTTTGTTGGTCTTAAATGTGCCACTGGATGCAAACTTTGTTCCAATGTTCTATTGGTCTTTAAAGTCTTCCTTCCCCTGCGCCCAGAGGGCAGTACCCTGGAGCAGGCACACGAGCCCTTTCAGATGGTCAAAGCAAGTTCAGTATTTATTCAAATGCAAGATGAAGGGTTTTTTTCCCCAGCTATGTCATAAGAAGGGGGGGGCACATCTTAAATTCACGTTCAAGTTACAGTTATGTCCAATAATAAAAACCTTTTTGTGCATAACATTTGAGGGGGGGGGGCAATGGAATTCCCAGTAGTCATGTATGGCTGCAA
>NW_015172062.1:255492-257201 GCF_001447785.1 Gekko japonicus | reverse complement strand
TTTTATCCCGCCCTCCCCGTAGGCTCAGGGCGGCTTACACGGCGTATTGCCGAATCATACAATAAAACAGTACAAACATTAAAATATTAAAATCATTAATATGGTTAAAAAAACCAAAAAAATATTAAAACATTCAGGGTTGTCTTTATATTTAAGAAGTGGTGGAAAGTGCCATCACCTTGTGGCTGACTCGTGGTGTCCCCGTCACGGGGTTTTCAAGGCAAGAGACTAACAGAGGGCGTTTGCAGACACCTGCCTCTGCGTTGCGACCCTGGACGTCCTTGGTGGTCTCCTATGTGAATACTAACCAGGGCTGACCCTGCTTCGCTTCTGGGATCTTCTAGCCTGGGCTGTCCTGGGCAGGGCTCCTTTTGAGTAAACACAATCTAATAAATTAGCTGGGGAAGGAACTGGATCGTGCCCCATGGAAAGTGTACGCAGAGCCTACAGACGCACAAGTGTAGGTGTGTGTGTGTGGGACTCTGAGTATCATCAGGAGCCCTGCAAATAATAGGATTGCATGAAAGGCATCTTTGCCTGTACATTTGATATGCCTGTGGACTTTAAGCATAAATGCACACACACACACACACACGTGCACACAGAGAGTGAAGCAGTAATCGGGACCAGCTGTAATCCCAACAGATCTTTGCAGCCGAGGCCTGGGATAAAACACAATGATTTCTGAAAAGAACTTTTCGCTGCTTAGCTGTTTGCTGAGGTGCCGCAAATCTTCGCCGAGCTCTCTTTTTATAGCAAGCTAAGTTTATCGCACACATCCTGAAGTGGGAAGACCTGAGCATCAGCCCCGAAGATATTTCTGCCTCTCGCCACCTCTCAGGAGAATCGTCAGGTTTCTCAAGCAGTTGCTGAGTCGCGCAGGCTGCAAGGAGGCCGAAAAGCTCTTGGGAAGCTGAAGCAGAGACGGAGCCGGCAGCTGCAGGAGTTGCTGACCTTGTGCAAATGCCGGGCATCTGCTCCGTTACCCCCCC
The DNA here is from genome assembly GCF_001447785.1 of Gekko japonicus. Taxonomy (NCBI): domain Eukaryota; kingdom Metazoa; phylum Chordata; class Lepidosauria; order Squamata; family Gekkonidae; genus Gekko; species Gekko japonicus. The sequence goes on along the minus strand of NW_015172062.1, from coordinate 256,209 downwards.
CCCCCCCACACATCCCACTGTTTCCTCTCTGGCTCCCAAGAAGAGAGTGGGCGTAGGATGTGCAATGGAATCCGTTTCTGCAGCCTGAAAATGTAGCTGTATCTGAAGAAGCGAGCAGTGACTCATGAAAAGCTCCTCCCCTGCCACAAGTTTTTTTTGTCTTTAAGGTACTCCTGGACTCTTGCTCTTTTCTACTGCTAGGTAAAGTTAAAGGTTTCCGTTGCTTGAAAGCCAGTCGAATCCGACTCTAGGGATGCGGTGCTCTTCTCCGTTTCCAAGCCGAAGAGCCAGCGCTGTCCAAAGACGTTTCTGTGGTCATGTGACTGGCATGACTAGACGCTGAGGCGCACGCAACGCTGTTGCCTTCCCACCGAAGCGGTACCTATTTATCTACTTGCAATTTCTTGCATTTGAACTGCTAGGTTGGCAGGAGCTGGGGCCGGAGACGGGAGCTCACTCCGTCATGTGGCACTCAGGTCTCGAACTGCTGAAGTACCGACCTTCCGATCTGCAGTTCAGCATCTTAACCACTTGAGCCACCGCTACTGCTACAGACAGACTAACAGTCATAGAAGAGTTAGAAGGTACCCCCCAGGGTCATCTAGTCCAACCCCCTGTATAATGCAGGAAATTCACAAATACCTCCTCTCCCCCACACACACCCCAATGACCCCATCTCCATGTCCAGAAGATGGCAAAAAAACACAAACCCTCCAG
>NW_015172062.1:227797-255350 GCF_001447785.1 Gekko japonicus | reverse complement strand
CCTAATGTTTAGCCAAAAACTCTTCTGATTTAATTGCATGTGATCTCCTCCTCTTGGGTTTTTAGTGTAGTGTGGTTATCTATCCTTTATCCTTAGATGTGATCCCCCTCCCTCATATTTTCTTTGTAGTTTTGTAGTCTTATAAAAAAAATAATAAAAAATATCCCTCCGGGGATTTCAAAAAAAGAAAAGAAAACAACTCATCTTGCTTGATTTCCTTCTACAGTATCTTGGGACTTTGTATTACTCCAATACCTTTCCGAAGGAAGGGAAACAGGATATCTGGAGACACAGTTGAGGCCCATAAACTGGGGTTAGAGTTGGCAACTTCAGCTTGGGAAATTACTGGAGAGTCGGGGATGGAGGACTTTGAAGAAGAAGAAGAGATTGGATTTATACCCCGCCCTTCACTCGGAGTCTCAGAGCGGCTTACAAACTCCTTTCCCTTCCCCTCCCCACAACAGACACCCTGTGAGGTGGGTGGGGCTGAGAGAACTCTGACACAAACTGCTCTTTTTCAAGGACAGCTGTGCCAGAGCTTGTGACTGACCCAAGGTCACATCAGCAGGTGCAAGTGGAGGAGTGGGGAATCAAACCCGGTTCTCCCAGATTAGAGTCCACACACTTAACCACTACACCAAAATGGTGTAGGGAGGGGGGGAGGGAGGGGGGAAGGAACTCAGGGGGAGCACTATACAGTCTGCCCTCTGAAGTGGCCATTTCCTTCGGGGAACTGACGTGTGCATGAGGAGGACGTCGTTCAGAACTGCTCCTTGCTGGAGGTTTAATGTGCAAGGAGGAGAGAAGCCAACCTGAACCGCAGGTGTTGTTTTCCCCAACCCAAAGACAAAGGAATAGTCTGAAGTCTGTCATTCACGTGTTCAAAGTTCCGCCCAGGAGGAAATGAATAGTTTTAAAATGTGTAGGATTATTTTGCAGAACGGAATTGGCGCATTTCTTATAAGCAGATATTGTCGCAGTCTTCAGCAAAGTCCAGGATGCTGGACTAGATCGGCCATTGGTCTGATCCAGCAGGGCTCTTCTTATGTCCTTACCTATTCTGCCTCTGGATATATATACACAGAGAGAGAGAGAGAGAGAGTTGCATCTAGTCCAGCCTCCTGTCTCTCACACAGTGGCCAAGCACTGTGGATAGCCCACAACAGGGCACAGGGGCCGAGGCCTTCCCCTGATGCTTCCTCCTGCCTCTGCGATTCAGAGGATTAGTGCCTCTGGATGTGGAGGTTCCCCTCAGCCACCATGGCTGGTAGCCATTGGTCACGATCACAGGAACAATTAGTCGCGCCATCCCATTTTTCACAAACATGCCTGAGTTACAAATACACCAAACATACTCATGTTCTATTCAAATATAGTCATTCTCAAATAAAGGCAGCAAAATCTAGCGTCTGATTCGCTCCATTTGGTACTAAAGTTTTTAATTAATCAATCTGGACTCCCTTTGTAATAAGATTTTGAATAGTGAATGGTTTACTCCGATATACAAATGCTACAAAAAAAACCCTCCCCTCATTTCTTCAGCACTGTGCATGGCTCATGTGTAATGTTCTGTCATAGGAGCTTGGCTGATATTATGATGCACCCTAAAGCAATGTTCCAACATACGTATATGGATAGAATGTCTGGATATGCCCACATATAGGAGCCCACGGGGACAGATAGACACATATAACATTTTTTATTGAACTCATGGCAAAACTGCTACACTTAATTTTTATATTCTTGGAAAGATCCTCAAAAACCTCCGCTTCTATCATAAATTGACAGGCTGCACATTTCCTGCACCTGTGAAAGCCTCTGATTGTGTTACTGAACCCAGTCTTTAAAGGGGCAGCATCTGCTTTAACCAACAAATTTCTAAGATTGCGATCTCTCCTGAATCCATTGTATGGAGGTAAACTGCACCCAGGTAAGTGGGCAACAATAGGCCAATTATTGCATTATTCCCTGCTGAGGTCCCTCGGCTCCACCCCCCAAATCTCCAGAGCTGGCAACCCTCCATAGAATTGGGATGACATATAAGGAGTGCATTGTGGGAGTGAGTCCCTGGACATGGGGGGGGGGCGACATCACTCTAAGTGTCTATAGGTGTTATCTCCTTGAATGGGATGCCTCTCTTTGCCTTAACCTGGGCGCTGCCCTCTGATCACTCCTCTCTCCCCCTTTGTCCTCTCACACTCTCTACATGGCCTTCCATGGAGGCACATATCTCTGCAGGTCTCTCCTGTAGCGACAGTGCCCTCATACTCCCACACACATGATGCCGGACAAGCTGGCCGTTTGTGATTGGGAAAGTACTCTTTGGACGAGGCTTCTCTCTCTCTCCTTTCAACTGCAACCTGAATGAAGTTTTATCTCAGGTATAAGCTTCCGTGTGCATGCACACGTCTTCCGATACGGTCTCTGTGTCTGAAGAAGTGTGCGTGCACGTGATAGCTTGTGCCCTGAATAAAACTTTGTTAGTCTTAAAGGTGCCGCGGGACTCGGACTTTGTTCTGCTGCTTCAGACCAACATGGCTACTACACACCTGATTCTACTTGAATAAATGTAAGTTTACCTTTTGGCAATATACTTGGGAGATCTATTTACTCTGCTCAATATCACGCTTCTAAGACTGGGCAAACTCTGCTGTTTAACCAAATATTCCAATATGCATATCCTTATAAAATGAACAGTACAATTTCAAGCACATTTGGTTGGCAAGGACAAACAAGAATGGGAGAGAACCCTTGACTGGGGAGTGTTCCATCTTAGATCCTACCTACATGTACTGCTATGGGCCGCAGTGGCTCAGAGGTTAAGATGCTGAGCTCACCTGATTGTCCCGGACGCAGGGCACGCCAGCGTCTGGAGGCGCAGGAGAGACGGAGGCGTGCCAGACTTCAGCTGTTGCAAAGGCAACGTGAGGGGCCGTGAGTCCTTGCAGGTCACCACCCAGGGAAGGGAGGATTGGAGTATAAGGGACCACACTCACCTGCCTCGGTGCGGATGCAACCGTGCAATCTCGGACCTGGTCCCGGCTGCCAGCCTCCGCTCTTTGCTCCTGAAAACTCTGATGGATTTCCTGGCATTCTGACCCTTGGCACTGCTTCTTGGCTTGCTTTTGGACTGCGTATCTAGCTTCAGTGAAGTATATTCGTGGCAAATGGCGAGAACCAGGTCTGGCTGACTTACCAGGAGGCCCCAGGAGAGAGGAGGGGAAAAGCTTGATGTTCCTACATCACCTCCTGGTGATGTTAGGCACGCTGGGGACATTGGGCGCGATGTACCTACGTCACCCGGCGTGACATAGGCATGTCAGTGATGTTGGGGGGGCCGACGTTCTGTTTCTTGGGCAAAACTCTATGGTTTGAAGCTAATTCTACCATAGAGTTTTGCCAAAAAACCAGAGCGTTTCCCCCCTGACATCACCAATATGCCTATGTCACTTCCAGGTGACGTAGGCAGGTTGTTGGGGGGGGGGGTAATTCCCCAGCGGAGAGGAGTGCCCTGTGGCCATTTCCCCCAGCTTTCTGATACCACTGAAGTGGGGGAGGGGCTTCAAACTGGGGGACCCCCTACCCCGACTGGGGAATGGTGACCCTAGGGGGCACCTCGGTATCACCGACTATTACTGTTGATCTCCAGACAACCAAGCTCGGTTCCCCTGGAGAAAATGGCTCCTTCAGGGGCTGCACTCTGTGGGCCCAATGAGGCCCCTCCCCGAACCCCGCTCTCCCCAGGCTGCACCCCCAAATCTCCAGGTATTTCCCAACCCAGAGACCTACTCCCCTCCCCCACAGCTGCTTTTGAGGGGTGAGTTGCATGCTGGGAATTCCAGTCATGGAACATCGGCATCCCTCCCAGCCTGGACCTCAGTCTCCCTGGGTCCTGGGATCGGCTGTGGTGGCCCGACAGCGAAAGAGCCACGTTCTTTCAAACTAGGGTTGCCAAGTCTTGGTTGGAAAATACCTGGAGACTTTGGGGGTGGAGCCTGGAGAGGGTGTGGTTTGGGGAGGGGAGGGGAGGGGCCTCAGCATGGTACAATGCCACAGAGTCCACCCTTCAAAGCATCCATTTTCTCCAGGGGAGCTGATCTCTGTCAGCTGGGGATCAGTTGTAAAAGCAGGAGATCCCCAGGCCCCACCTGGAGGCTGGCAACCCTATTTCAAACTCAGAGGCGCGGAACTCTTGATTTCTTTGTTCACGTGTTTCTTTTGGGGAGAGGGAACCGAATACCCAACGCTCCTGGCATCCCTCCCCAGCCGAATCTGCTGCCTGGAATCTTGGCAAAGGAAATGTTACACTCCACCTTTGCCCTGCGAGGCCCTCCCTTTGCGCAGACAATGAGGAGACAAACGTGCCGCTAAGCCCACCCACCCCCAGTCAGCTGCTGCCAGGGGTGGCGGAGGGCCAAGGCAGCCGAGAGCCATTCAGAGAAGTTGCCCAGCTGTCGTCTGGATTCCCGGGGGATTATTACTCATGGGGAGAAGAGCACGTTCATTTGTTTGTGTATTTAAGGCCGGAGGGTTGTGTTCTCCTCCTTCCTCCGGGGTGCTAAAAAGCATTGCCTGCGGAATCAGATTAAGTCTCTTACTTGCTTGACTCTGGCAACGGGGATGCCCGCCAGTGTTCCCTCTAAGCTGAGTTGATGTGAGCTAGCTCACATTTTTTTAGCCTCTGGCTCACACTTTTTTGTCTTAGCCCAGGAAGGAGGGCTCCAGAGCAAACTGATTGATGCAGCTGCCAAATCGCTCCCTCACAACTTTAATGCCCGTAGCTCACAAGGTAGGATTTTTGCTCACAAGACTCTACATCTTAGAGGAAACATTGATGCCCGCATGGGCAGCTTCTGCTTAGGGCTGCATCTACAGGGGGTGTGTGCAAAAGGGCCCCCCCGCTACGGCAGCACCAGCAGAGCAAGATCCACACACACACAGTGCGGTGGTGCAGCGGTCGAAGTGTCAGATTGGAGCTGGGAAACCCAGGTTCGAATCCCCGGCCTGTGCCATGGAAGCCTGCTGGATGACCTTGGTCCATTCACACGCTCTCAACCTAACCAACCTCACAGGGTTGTTGTGAGGATAAAACACGGGAGAGGAGAATGACGTAAGCCCCTTGGGTCCCCATTGGGATGGAAGGTGGCATAAAAATTAAGTAACTAAAAGAAATAAAAATAAACACAGAAAATACTCCTAATTCCCATACAGTGTTCCCTCTAAGGTGAGTTAGAGTGAGCTAGCTCACAGCATTTTAGACTCCGGCTCACACGTTTTTGTCTCGGCTCAGGAAGGATGGCTCCGGAGCAAACTAATTTATGCAGGAGCCAAATTGCTCGCTCACAACTCTAATGCCAGAAGCTCACAAAGTAGAATTTTCCTCACAAGACTCCACAGCCTTAGAGGGAGCATTGTCCCCATGCCATACACTGCTCCTATCATCCTCACCTCCACCCCCACCCTTTATTAAAGGTAAAGGTAAAAGTTTCCCTTGCTCGAAAGCCAGTCGAATCCGACTCTAGGGGACAATGCTCATCTTCGTTTCCAAGCTGAAGAGCCAGCGTTGTCTGAAGACTCCTCCGTGGCCATGTGGCGGGCATGACTAAATGCCAAGGCACGCGGAACGCTGTTACCTTCCCACTGAAGCGGTACCTATTTATCTACTTGTAGTTTCTTGCTTTCGAACAGCTAGGTTGGCAGGAGCTGGAACTAGAGACAGGAGCTCACTTCGTCACACGGCACACTCGGGTCTCGAACTGGCGAAGTACAGACCTTCCGGCCTGAAGCTCAGCATCTTATCCTCCAAGGCTCTATTACACCTGTGCAAAATCACAGGGATGATGGCAGTTTTGGAGGGGGGGGGCTGCATGGTCTAGAAACCCTCTCCTTTGCCCTCCCTTTCATTTCCTTACTGAGCTGCGCTGGAATGCTACAGTCCTCCTAATCGCCAAGGAAAGCCAAAATCCTTTAAAGGGCTAAAAGGGGGAGGGGGTGATGGCACCTGGCACCAAAGTGCCCCATCCTCTTCTGAAAGTGGCATTTGCATCCACCTCTCCCATAGGAGAAGAAGGAGGAGGAGGAGGAGGAGATTGGATTTATATCCTGCCCTTCACTCGGGAGTCTCAGAGCGGCTTACAAACTCCTTTCCCTTCCCCTCCCCTCCCCACAACAGACACCCTGTGAGGTGGAGCAGATAATAATAATATACTTTATTGCCATTGTACACAGTACAACGAAATTAAAGGTGCAATCATTTCAGTGATCTACAGCCATACACATATGCACTCACACAACCATTCACAACCATCCCATAACTCCCTTAAGGTTCACATTGCAACCTAAACCACCAATGTCACCCAAATTCCAACTTCATGCAGCATTTAAAGCAATAATAGCTCTCGAATAAAAACTGTTTTTTAATCTGTTTGTCCTTGTTTTAATTGTCCTATATCTTCTACCCGAAGGCAGCAGTTCAAACAAGGAGTGTTCAGGGTGTGACAAATCCTGCAGAAGTGGACACAGCAGGGTTGCCAGCCTCCAGGTGGGGCCTGGAGATCTCCTGGAATCACAGTGGACTGATGGGTGACCGAGATCAGTCTTCCTGGAGTAAACAGCTGCTTTGGAAGATGGGCTCCATCATGGTATCATATCCTGCTCAGCTCCCTCCCCTCTCCAAACCCCGCCCTTCCCAGGAAGTTCCCAACCCAGAGTTTCCTGCTCGGGCTGGAGAAAATGAGGTTCTTATTTTCTTCAGCACAAAGGGGAAAGAAACAGGGGCCAGAGGACATCCTATGGAGAGGGGCCGTGGCTCAGTGGCAGAGCCTCTGCTTGGCATTGCAGAAGGTCCCAGGTTCAATCCCTGGCATCTCCAGTTAAAAGGACCTGGCAGGAGGTGATGTGAAAGACCTCAGCCCGAGACCCTGGAGAGCCGCTATCAGTCTAAGTAGACCATACTGACCTTGACAGACCAAGGTTCTGATTCAGTGGGTGGGCGCATCTTGTGTATTCATGTGCTCAGATTGGGCACATCAACTGGATGCCCACATGTGGGGGAAATAAGAACATTTTTTGTTGTTTAGTCACACAGTCGAGTCCGACTCTTCGCGACCCCATGGACAAGATCACGCCAGGCCCTCCTGTTTTCCGCCGTCCTCTGAAGTTTGCTCAACTTCATGTTTGTTGCATCGATGACACTGTCCAACCATCTCATTCTTTGCCGTCCCCGTCTTCTTTGACCTTCAATCTTTCCCAGCATCAGGGTCTTCTTCTCCAGTGAGTGCTCCCTTCTCATTGGGTGGCCAAAGTATTTGAGCTTCAGTTTCATTATCTGGCCTTCCAGGGAACAGTCAGGGTTGATTTGTTTTAGGATTGACTGATTTGATCTCCTTGCAGTCCAAGGGACTCTCAAGAGTCTTCTTCAGCACCATAGTTCAAAAGAATCTATTCTTCGGCGCTTGGCCTTCCTTAAAGTCCAACTCTCGCAGCCATACATGACTACTGGGAATACCATTGCTTTGACATAAGAGAAGCCAATGTTGGATCAAGCCAATGGCCCATCCAGTCCAGCTGTCAGACTCGGGCTAAATTATGGGTGAGCTGGTCAATGGATTGCAATTGATGACTCTATCTGTTCTATGTCTTTCCGTCTCCCCTCTGCCCTCCCTGACATTCCTGCGGGTGGAGGAAGGTATGAATGCAGATGTGTGAATGAGGGGTAGAATAGACGCCTTTGCTTTGTAACTCCTTTCCCATAACAAGTGTGCCTCTAGGAGAGCCTGCGCCCAGCGGGATGTCCTTGAAGTCTGTAGATAACAACTTTCACAGAGCTAGCTGAGTAGAAGCAATTGTGAGAAGGGGGGGGAGTGAATGACGTATCTATGGAATGTAAAGTAAAGGTTCCCTTGCTCGAAACCCAGTCGAATCCCCGTTTCAAAGCTGAAGAGCCAGCGCTGTCCAAAGACGTTTCCGTGGTCATGTGGCCGGCATGACTAAACACCGCGGCGCACGGAACACTGTTACCTTCCCACCGAAGTGGTACCTATTCATCTACTTGCAATTTCTCGCTTTCAAACTTCTAGGTTGGCAGGAGCTGGAACTAGAGATGGGAGCTCACTCCATCATGCGGCACCCGGGTCTCGAACTGCTGAACTACTGACCTTCCACAGCCTGCAGAATGTACCCTTTGACTATACCTTGAGTTACTTTCACTTTTGTACCCCAGTCTTAGCAAGGACCTCATCCATGCAGAAATCCAAATCTCTTTCCCGAAATAAACTCTTATTTACTAAGAGTTGAGGACTGAGAATGGAATCTCTGGGGACCTGACAGATTGCTAAGACTGTGTCACGCAGTGGCCAAAAATACCCGGTGCCATCAGGAGGTCCAGCAGTGGGACCAGGACACTAGAAGCCCTCCCACTGTTGCCCCCCCCCAAGCACCAAGAATACAGAGCATCCCTTGCCCCAGACCGAGAGTTCCTACCTATACTCACGAAAACTCATCTCCTGCCACAAATTTTGTAGATCTTTAAGGTGCTCCTGGACTCTTGCTCTTTTCGTGTGTAAGGTAGAGCTTGTGATCCCGCAAAGCACTCTGGAACTTTGTGGGGTTCTTCTACACTGCGTTCATGGCAGACAAAGGAGAATTTGTAAGGCCAATCGAGATGGACACAGGAGGAGAGCCCTGACAGAGGGTGGGGGACACCCACTGGGAGGGTGTCTCTAACAGAAGCGCACAGAGGTCCGGAAAGAATATATCCAGCAGGTGGGTAGCTGTGTTGGCCTGAAGCAGCAGAACAGTCCAGGGGCACCTTTAAGTCCAATGAAGTTTTAGTCTTAGGGTTGCGAGGTCTGGGCTGGAAAATACCTGGAGACTTTGGGGGTGGAGCCAGGAGAGGGCGGGGTTTGGGGAAGGGAGGGGCCTCAGCATGGTACCATGCCATAGAGTCCCCCCTTCGAAGCAGCCATATTCTCCAGGGGAGCTGATCTCTGTCAGCTGGAGATCGGTTGTAAAAGCGGGAGATCCCCAGGCCCCACCTGGAGGCTGGGTAGAAGCTTTCGTGTGCACTGCATCCACTTACAACCAGACTAAAACTCTGTCGGTCTTAAACATGCTACTGGACTCGAACTTTGTTCTACAGAGGTCCAGAGCAAGGCTCATGGTGGAATGCCCTTGTCAAGGTCAGTGCGCATTGTCGTTGGTGGGTACAGGGCCGGCCCGAGGGGTTTCTGTGCCCTAGGCCAGGCTGCCTCATGGCGCCCCCCCCCTAGATGCCAACCTCCCGGTAGGGCCTGGAAACCTCCCAGCTGGGTCCCAGCAGCAGGGCTGGCCGAGAGAGGGCTCTGTTCCCCTCCCGCCTTCTGCCTGCCCACCCACCTGCAGCAGGTGGCTTTTTTGCTAAGGAGGAGGCCAGAGGCCCCTCGGCCCGTCCTGGATCGAGAGCCAGCCCCGAAGGTCCGGTCAGTCTCCCCCCCCCCAGTCCCTGCTGCGGAAGCCCGATTTGGCAAGCAGCGCCTGCACCCCGGGGCGCTTTTGTACGTGGGAAGGGGGCGGGGGGGCGGGCTCCGGAGGCTCCACGCCCCCTTCCAGGCAGTCCACTGAGCACTCCCCAGGAGCTGGCAAGGGCGCACGGTAGCCAGCGCAGAGCGGCATGCGTGCTGCCACCATGCCACCACTGCAATGAAAGGAGCAGCGGGTGGCTTTGGGCAGGGTGGGGGTTTTGGCGGGGGGGCGGCAGGGGAATTGGCGCCCTGCTAGTATCTCCGCCCTAGGCGAGATACTAGCAGGCCTAGTGATAGGGCCGGCCCTGGGTGGGTACATCCACGCAGCCAAGACTGAACAGTTTGTTTTGCTGATCTGGTCAGACAAACGGCAGGTTACGAGTTTTCTCTTGATGTGTGCCACGCTCTTGGAAATCCTCTTGGAAATCCTGAACGCCCTCTGGCCGTGGCTGCAGCCGTACAACAGGCATCAGCCCAACTGATCCCCATTGAGAAGAGGGTGGCTGTTGCCGTCTGGTCAACCTCACTGACAAGGTCGACTTCCAGGAACGGTGAGAACAATTTTGAAGCAGGGCTCTCCGTGGCAGAGAACACTGACCTTGAGGTGTGCTTGACCATGGAGCGATGCCAGCTGCAGAAGACGGGGTGTGTCTGTGTCTGTGCCCCAGTGAAGAGGCCGGCAAGATTGAGAACTGGCTGCAGTCTTTGTTGTGTGAAGGCCGGTCTGAGCCAGATATCATCGAATCGACATATCAAGAGTGCTGATTGAAAGATTAATGCTCCTGTGTCATCATGGAAGACTGGGGAGGGGGGGTTACCCGTGCCACGTGCTGTTTTCAGGAAGATTCTCTGAACAACAGAGTGAGGCCGAGGTGGCAAGAGGACAATTAAAAGTAATGAGTCAGAGCATCTGGATTATATGTTTTCCAGGAACTCAAAGGCAAAAAAAACCTGCTGATTTTTTTAAACAAAAAAAGAGACAACCTGCTTCTAAAAATCACCCTACCTGCTAAAAGACCAGGGGTCATTTCCTGCAGGAGCACACAGGAGCGGAGCTCCGGCAGTAAAGAGCCCAGGGGGCGGGCACATGCAACAAGCCCCACCCCCTGCTCCCAGCAGCCCTCAGTCAGAGCAAGAAGCAGCCAGGTAAGTTGCAGAGCCCACTTGGCCCCCCTGGTCCAAAACAGTCCAGTGGCACTTTTAAGTCCGAGTTTTATTCAGGTACAAGCTCTCCCTCCTCTGCGAGGACAGTCCTCCACGTTCCCCCCCCCCCAAAATAGCTAGCAATCCAAAAAAAGTCCAGTGGAGCCTGAGCAGTGGGTGTTGCCTTCTGACACACTTCCGGTGATGTCAGGGGGTGTGGCATATGAAAATAAGTTATGCTAATGAGTTATGCTAATGAGCCCCTGCACCTCTTTTTCTACGAAATGACCCCAATTGCAGCAAACAATTATTAATAACAGGGATCCAGGAGATTACAGGTCTGTTTGCCTCATGCAAGGATCCTCAACACGGTGCTCGGGGGCACCAGCAGGCCCACCGACACCTCTCCCGGCTCCCACCAAACGTTTTTGGAAAGTGGGCGGGGGCAGGTAGGGCCTTTGCCCAGCAAGGCTTCTGACTGGTTGTGCAGAGAGACTTTTTAAAATGTTGCTTTGCCACAACAACACAAGAATCTTCACTGTGTGACTGAAGATAAACTGTAAGAACCATTCTGTGGCTGGCTCCGCCTCCCATGGCAGCTATTTTGTGGCTGAGCCCACCACGCTCTGTCGGAATTCCAAAGGTGCCCACAGGCTCAAAAGGGTTGGGGACCCAGCCCTGACCTGGATGGCCCAGGCAAGCCCGATCCCTTCAGATCTCAGAAGCTAAGCAAGGTCGACTCTGCCAAATACTGGGATGGGAGACCTCCAAGGAATACCAGCAGTTGGGAGGCCGGGGAAGGCTTTATTCAGCCACCTCTCTGGATATCCCCCAGGCCCCCAGGAGGGACAGTCAGCAGCGGTCGCCACGACTTCCAGATGCACACACACTCACATGCGCACATACACACACATAGGAAAAGTACAACCCCCCCCCTCAAAAAAAGGTTAGGGACCCCTGGCCTATTAGTGGGTAATCCCCCCCTCCTCTAATTTGCAAAGTGGCAGTGGAAGAGCTTCGTTTACAACTCTTATTGGCTATATTGTGAACAATGTCATCATATTCACTGCATGGCTCCCCGACTGGTTGGGATCTGAGGGCTAAAGAAGCCCTCTCAGGTAATGCTAACCTGGGCAACGAGGGCTGCAAAGCGATTGGAAAGTAGGGCTGGGGGGAGGGGGAGGTGCAGACCCAGGAACAGAAGCTTTGCATTAAAAAAAAAAAAACAGATCTCCCAAACATTTGCTGCAGCACTTCGTTTCTAGCCTTTAAGGATGTGAAGATCAGGCAACACTTGACGAAATCTTAGAAATCAAGTGAAGCTGGAGAGACGCTGTGCAGGATTTCGGGGTGGGGGGAGCTGCTTCAATGACCTGACAAGTTTTGTCTTTCCCCATGTCTGGCAGAAGTAAAATACATTGTCCAATGGAACTCAAAAGAATCCATTCTGACAGTCCAGTACTTTAATCTGACTGGCAGCATTGTGGACCCAGGAGAAGACAGGTGGCCATTGCTTGGGGCGACCAAAAATGCCTTGAACCCGCCCCATCTGAAACACCAAGTGTAATGGGTGGGGGGGGGGGGGGAGATGAAGAAAAGGGCCATTAAGGAAGCCAGGCAAAATTAAGAGCCACCACGGTACAGTGGTGAGAATTAGGGATGCTGCAAATTTCACAGAGAACGTGTTTGACAGTCTTACCGTATTGACATTGTCGATCGGATGTGAGCCCATCTCCCAGTCTGTTCCGTTTGGCACCAAATGATGTGAATGCCAGCCAAACAACTTTGCAATGGGTTTGGGTTTTTTTTTTTTGCAAAACTGCACACATGCAAAAACACTGCCAATCCAAACTCGATCAGCATCCATTAATCGTTCCAAAAGGTTAATCAGAGCAGTGGTCCAGCAAAGGGAGAGAGTAGAACTCCACAAGCTGTGTGAGATTCACACGTGCAGAAAAAATGATTGTTTTGTTACTGTATTGTTAGGAATAGTTGAAGCAGCCCAACAAACATCCACAAATGAGTTGACAAACAGTCTGTTGAAAAACTGACTCCCTGATCGTGACTGGCGAACAGCTTGTGGGCTGAAACCCAGCAGCTGCTTGAGCATCCCTAGTAAGAAGACCAGATTTTCTGTTTCTTGGCTCCGTCATCAACCAAAAGGGAGACAGCAACCAAGAAATCAGAAGGAGATCAAGACTGGGGAGGGCAGCCATGAAGGAGCCAGAAAAGATTCTTAAGGGTAAGGAGGCGTTGTTGGCAACCAAGATCAAGATAATTCATAAACCCATTTTTATGTGTGGGTGCGAAAATTAGAAAATGAAGGATGCCGGCAGGAAGAAAGTTGATTCCTTTTGTTGGGATCCGTGGTGCTTCTCCACGCAAAATCACCAGTCTCCGGGGTAGAATTTCTCAAGCTCGGAAACAACACCTCAGATTGAGGCGGGCCGGGTGTTTCGGCACACACCGCGCCTCGCCTCCAGAAGGAAGGTCGACCGGTAGGGGCTTCTCCTTCTCTCTGTACCTCAAACCCCGCGATCTCCTCTGTAAATCCTCCCCGGTGTTTTCCGTTTCCTCTTTTTATTACATGGTACATTCAGTTATTACATTGATTCAAAACACCTTGTGTTTCCCTCCAACCCGGCTTCAATTGCTCCCCGTGATACACGTGTTGTCCCTAACACCTTTTCTTGGTTGAGGGTTAATTCTGGAAAGCTCGTGGTGTACCTCTGACGAGCCTGCCTCCTCCAGCCCCTCGGTAATGACCTTGATACCGTCGCAGCTCCAAGGTAAAGCCCCTCTGTTCTTGACCCGTGCCCGCCTCCCTTTGCCCAGCGCCTCTGTAATAGGGACGTCCCTGTATCTCAGCTTGTTCCCATCGCTCTGGTCTTTCGAGTGCACCCCAGGGCTCGGGACACCTTTGAAATGTGGTGTTGGAGGAGAGTTTTACGGACAGTGTAGTGTACCACCAAAAAGGCAAGTGAGTGGGATATAGATCAAATCAAGCCTGAACTCTCCCTAGAATCTAAAATGACTAAATTGAGGCTATCGTACTTTGCCCTAATGTAGCCAATCCTCCAAGAGCTTACAGTAGCTCCTGTAAGAAGAGCTCTATAAGCTCTTGGAGGATTGGCTACATTAGGGGGGTGGCCTAATATGCAAATGAGTTCCTGCTACAAAAAGAGCCCTCCTCAGCAGGGCGTAATGCCATAGAGTCCACCCTCCAGAGGAGCCATTTCCTCCAGGGGAACTGACCTCTTTCATCTGGGGATCAATTGTAATAGCAGGAGATCTCCAGGTACCACCTGGAAGCTGGCAACCCTAAGCAAGGCTGTTAACGAGAGGATGTTTTGGAGGACACAAATCCATAGGGTCGCCATAACACGGAAGCAACTTGACAGCACTTAACAGACACACACAGTTTGGGGTAGTGATTCGGAGCGTGGACTCTAGTGTGGGAGAACCAGGTTTGGCTCCCCACTCCTCCACATGCAGCTGCTGGTGTGACCTTGGGTCAGTTACAAGCTCTCTCAGAGCTGTTCGCTCAAGGGCAGTTTCTGTCAGAGCTCTCTCAGCCCCACCGACTTCACAGGGTGTCTGTTGTGGGGAGGGGGAGGGAAAGGAGATTGTAAACCACTCTGAGACTCCTTGGGGTAGTGAAGGGCGGGGTATAAATCCAATATCCTCCTCTTCCTTCTCCTCCTCCTCCTCCTCCTCCTCCTCCTCTTCTTTTTCTTCTTCTTCTCCAAAGTAAGAAGGCAATCGGTGGCCCGGAGAGACCTCGTCCCACCAAGAGGTGGCTTGGGAGAAGCCGTTGCCTCTTAGCCAGGCCTGCCGCCTGTGTAGGGCTGTAAGGATAAGAGAGGTGGATTCTGTACCTTCCCCCCTGAGATCTTTGGAGGAAGGTCATGACCCCCCCCCAATGTGACAATAAAGTTAACGAAAGGAGGAGAAAGCTGTATAAGGCGGTCGGCCTGGATCATCAGCCAGGTTTTTTTTAAAAAAAATATGCTTCTGCAGGTCAAGAGACTGGCAGTCAACTATTCCACTGGGAGAGTGTCAGCGAGCAAATCCAGAGCTTAAAAGGAATCTGTGGCATTTGCACTCATCGGCTGGCCTATAAAAAGACACTTTGTCCCCCCTGGGTATTGGGGGCCAGCAGGTTGAGCAGCAAAGCTGTCTCTCTTCTGCTCAGTGTTCGGGGCACAGCATCCATAAAAGTCTTTTCGGCACTTGAGTCCCGAACCCTTCCGGGCCCAGGTGTCCCCCCAGAACCCTGTGAGGCCGAAGGATGTCGGTATCGGTGACTGACTCCACCGTCTCTGCACTGATGACAAAGGACAATTGTCGGGAGGGGGGAGGGGGGAGGCTGCTTTTTGGAGCGCCTTCCTTTTATAGTAAACACCAGTTGCCGTCGCCCACCCCTCTGATGAGAGAGGGAGAGAGACCCACAGCTGAGTATATAAGCCCTTGGAGCCCAGCTGGCGCTCTGTTCCTCTGCCTCGCTGCCTTCCTGCTGCCAACCATCCCAGCTCCTTCACAAGTGACGGCCCAACGCCATGGCCCCTAAAAAACCGGATCCCAAGAAAGAGGCTGCCAAGCCAGCGGCCGCACCCGCTCCCGCCCCGGAACCACCCAAGGAACCTGCCTTCGATCCCAAGAGCGTGACCGTAAGTAGGCCAACTGGAGGTACCCGATTGCGTTCTTTCCTAGCGACCGGAGGGCACAGAGGTGATCGGCTTACACACACCCCCCCCCGCCACAGACTCACCAGAAGGGTTAGGACGGGGCGCTGCCGCTCAGCATCATTGCCCCAGACTTGCTAATCCTAAGGAGCAGATGGACGGTTTCCTGTTTTAAGTAGGGACGCCAGCCTTCAGGTGGGACCTGGTGATTCCCTGGAATTACAGCTCATCTTCAGGCTACAGAGATCAGTTCCCCTGGAGAGAGAAAAAACCCCAGATGCTTTGGAGGGTAGACGCGGTGGCACTGTACCCCACTGAGGTCCCCGTCCTCCCCAGGCTCCATCCCCAAATCTCCAGGAGTTTCCCAACTTGGATCTGGCTGCCCTATGCCTCTATCCCCTGCTGGTGGCCAGGGGGGATGTGACAACCAATGCTCCCGCTAAGCTGTGGAGTCCTGTGAGCAAATATTCTACTTTGTGAGCTACCGGCATTAAATTTGTGAGCAGGTGATTTGGCCACTGCATGAATTAGTTTGCTCTGGAGCCCTCCTTCCTGAGCTGAAACAAAAATGTGTGAGCTGGAGGCTAAAAAACTGTGAGCTAGCTCACACTAACTCAGCCTAGAGGGAACACTGGTGACAACCCTAACTTCAAGAGGAATCTATCTGTCCCTCCTCCGGTGCTTCAAAAGCTGGCTCCATAAGACTCCACCTTCCTCTCACAGAAAGCTCTAAAACTTGCATGCTGCTGAATTTCTTCCCCAAATGATGTTCTTTAGCTATTGAGGTTTGTTGTTGTTCAGTCACACAGTCGAGTCCGACCCTTCGTGACCCCATGGACCACATCACGCCACGCCCTCCTGTCCTCCATCGTCCTCTGGAGTTTGCTTAATTTCATGTTCGTTGCGTCAATGACACTGTCTAACCATCTCGTCCTTTGCCGTCCCCTTCTTCTTTGACCTTCGCAAGATGCACAAAAGCTCAGCCCAGCTGAGTTCAGAGTCAGACGATGCTTGGCAAGTCTGCCTATCTTTAAGCTAATTTAAGTAATGCTGTGCTGCTGCTTTTAAAGCCGATCTCCTCACACAATCTCGCCTCCTCCGCAGCCAAGTAACTGCTTAACCTGAGTCGCTAGTTAGAAGCAAGAGCTCCTTGCAAGACCTTTGCTCTGCTCGCCAGAAATCGAATGGAGAGCTCAGCCTCAGGCAGTTAAGAGCGGAATTGATGAAGAGAACGGAATAATGAGGATCTGAACCCACCATTCAGCCTCAGAAGGAAAAGGCAACATCAAACCTCTTAATTCTTTTATCCTATTTATAGAATATGACCTGGATGCATGGAAATATTCAAGCATCTTCCCAGCTTCCTGGGGCAGGAGAGAGAGCCTGCAGTTTCTATTGATTCTGAAGACGACTTTAGGGATTATTCCTTTTCTGCACTGAGCTGGTCTCCGTGTTGTAGGGTTCCCAACCTCCAGATGGCACCTGGAGGTCTCCCGCTATTACAGTGGATCTCCAGACGACCCCTGGAGAAAAGGGCTGCTTTGGAGGGTGGTTTCCATGGCACTGCACCCTGCTGAGGTCCCTCCCCGCCCCAAAACCCACCCTCCCCACGCTCCACCCCCAAAATCTCCAGTGTTTCCTAACCCGGAGCTGGCAACCCGGCCATGTAGGAACATGTACATCAGTATGCGTGTGAGCTGTGGCTCTGTGAATACCCCATTCTGGGCAGCGGCTAAGCGTATCTCGCATATAATTTACGTTGCCTCAGCTGAACGTCTTTCCCTCAGACATGTTGTGGGGTCGATTTAACCACATCCCCCCTCAGGAAAGACTCTGCAGATGTTCTGGCATGGCCCCCATATGATCTTGGACTGCCGGCTGCACACATCCTCACGTATGAAACTCTTACCCCTTCGGCCACGCTTATTTACTAATAATCTCAAAACTGTTCAACATTTTCTTAATGATGCTAATACTGATACGACAATGGTGGTTGCGAAATTCTTAGCAGAATCAGCCGCACTTAGATACAGACTTTTTACATGATATGTACGTTTTATTGTCTAAATTTGTTTACTGGAATTAAATGTAGCTTCTTAAATGTATTTACTGTATACTATTATGCCATTAATAGGGCTGCGGTGGCTCAAGTGGTTAAGACGCTGAACTGCAGACCGGAAGGTCGGTAGTTCAGCAGTTCAAGACCGAACGAATGCCGCATGCCGGAGTGAGCTCCCGTCTCTGAGCCCAGCTCCTGCCGTAGCAGTTCAAAAGCAAGAAATTGCAAGTAAATAAATAGGTACCGCTTCGGTGGGAAGGTAACAGTGTTCCGTGCGCCTTGGCATCTAGTCATGCCAGCCACATGACCACAGAAACGTCTTTGGACAGTGCTGGCTCTTCGGTTTGGAAACAGAGATGAGCCCCTCCTTCCTGAGCGAAGACAAAACACATTTTTATTGAGAAATATGCAAATTTGCCTTTTATTAACATTAAATGAGACTGCCAAAAAATTCTGAAAGGTACTGGTCCGTCGTTTTTTTTGGCTGGTAAGTAAAGGTAAAAGGTAAAGGTTCCCTTGCTCGAAAGCCAGTTGAATCCGACTCTAGGGTTGCGGTGCTCATCTCTGTTTCAAAGCCGAAGAGCCAGCGCTGTCCGAAGACATTTCTGTGGTCATGTGACCAGCATGACTAAACACCAAGGCGCATGGAACGCTGTTACCTTCCCACCAAAGCGGTACCTATTTATCTACTTGCAATTTCTTGCTTTCGAACTGCTAGGTTGGCAGGAGCTGGAACTAGAGATGGGAGCTCACTCCGTCATGCGGCACCCGGGTCTTGAACTGCTGAACTACTGACCTTCCACAGCCTGCAGTTCAGTGTCTTAGTCTTAACCACTTGGCTGGTACTGAGGGTTAATTTCTTTTATGTGTTTTTACATATCAGTGTTTAAAATTATATACATAAATAATATATTTTCACATAGTTTGTATGATATTTACATCCTATATATATATTAAAGCCCAGCGTATTGGCACTTTCCGCCTCTCCCATTGGCTGTGCTGTGCACTCCATCAGCCATTGGCCAATCAACCACCACTCAAGAGTACTTGTGTGCCATTTGCTGGGTGCTGGGTCCACTCCTCTCCCCCGCCCACTGCCGGCTTAGCCATTCCCTGGCTGAATAAACTGCCCAAACTGCTGTCTGGCTCACTTTCCTCTCAGTGGCCGTTGCTAGGCAACCAAGCTTGGTTCTGTCAGTAAAAAGGCAGGGGCAGGAGGCCCTTTCCAGGCCTACTTTGGCCTTTGTGGGGAACTCATTGGTCACCAGTTCCAGGATGGGAAATTCCTGGAGGTTTTGTGGTGGAGTCTATGGAAGACAGAGTTTGGGGAGGGGAGAGGCCTCAGCTGAATAGAATGCCATAGAATCCACCCACCAAAGCAGTTATTTTCTCCCAAGGAGACCTAGGTTCTTGCTGGGGAAGCTGAGTGGGTGATTTCGGACCAGTCACAGACTTTCAGCCTAACCTACCTCACAGGGTTGTTGTGCAGATTGAAAGGGGGAGAGGAGAATGATGTAAGCCGCTTTGGTCCCCACTGCAGAGAAAGACTGTACTTTTCCTCCTGGGCAACCATTGTTCCCAATCTCCAAGTGAGGGCTGGAGATCACTCAGAATTACAACTGCTTTCCAGATGGCAGAGATCAGTTCCCCTGGAAAAAATTGTGGACTCTGTGTCATTATAACCTGCTGAGGTCACCACAGCAAATTGATGCTGAGTGCCTAAGGCCGAGACACCCACAGAGAGCTTCTTTCTAGAGCTCGTTGTATTAATTTCCACAACAGGCCTTATTCTTAGTAAATATATAAATCTCACAGATGAAGTGTGCCTGAGCTTCACCAGTTGAGGCTATGGAGAGGAGCACACCTCGTATTTCTTTCTACAAAACAAATTCCCCATACAAGGACCACTAAAAGAGAGAGAAAGCTCCTTTAGCATAGCTGCGCCCCCACATGCTAGAAGCCCATGGGAGCAATCCTAAACAGTTCTACTCAGAAGTAAGTCCCATTTTATTCAGCAGGGCTTACTCCCAGTTCTTAGAACTGTGGCTAGAGTTGCCAACCTCCAGGTGGTGGCTGGAGATCTCCTGGGATTACAACTGATCTCCAGGTGACAGAGATGAGTTCACCTGGAGAAAATGGCCGCTTTGGCAGGTGGACTCTGTGGCATTACACTCCACTGAAGGCTCTCCCCTCCCCAAACCCCGCTCTCCACCTCCAAAACATCTAGGCATTTCCCAACCGAGAACTGGAAACCCTAACTACAGCCTATGAATAGGATTGTTTTTACTGGGGCCAGCATTTTGTCAGGAAAAGGCCAACTGACACCTTTTGACATCCACATGGTAGGCATATGGCTGCCCTGAGGGCTTTGGATCAGGTACGCACCTCAATTTCTCTGCTGGGAATTTAATTCCCAAGTGCACACAGGCCTAGTTCAGTTTGAGGCCAGAGTATGTACGTAGTAGGTAGCAGGTACACCAGTTTGGTGTAGTGGTTAAGAGCAGCGAACTGTAATCTGGAGAACTGGGTTTGAGTCCCCACTCCCCCACATGCAGCTCCTGGGTGACTTTGAGTCACTCACAGTTGTCTCAGAGCTCTCTCAGCCCCGCCTACCTCACAGGGTGTCTGTTGTGGGGAGAGGAAGGGAAGGAGACTGTAAGCCGCCCTGAGACTCTGAGTGAAGGGCGGGGCCAGGGCTGGCCCCAGCTTATTTTGCACCCTAGGCAAGGATCCCTTCTGGCGCCTCCCCCCATGGCTCGGACCCATTAATTGGATCTGTAGCCCAGACCTCCTGTTCCCCTGGCACCCATGCTCTTAACACTCACTTTTGCTTTTGTAACTTTGCCTGCTTTGCACATCTGGCTTCCACCAAGGAAGACTCTGCAAAGAAAGGCACTCGCAGTCGCAGACAACCTCTGCTTCTCACTTGCCTTGACAGTTCCTTGCTGGGGTTGCCATAAGTCAGTTGCAATTTGAGTGTCCTTATGTAATAGCCCCCCTACTTAGGTTCTTCTTTGACTCAGCTGAGTGACCCTTCTGTGCCCAGAGGGCTAAGTTCTTTGGTGGAATTGGCGTTTGTATCATCAGAAAGGTTTAACATGTGTAAAACTCAGTAGTGTTTGCAGCTGAACCAGGAAGGAGTGTGTGTATGCCAGTTTGGCGCCCCTAAGGGCCGGCGCACTCTAGGTGAGTGCCTAGTTCGCCTAGTGAGCGAGCCGGCCCTGGGCGGGGCATAAATCCAATCTCCTCCTCCTCCTCCCATGTTCCCAGCCTACAGAGCCACTGTAGTGTAGCTGTTAGTGTGCCAGACTAGGATATGGGAGACCCAGTCTTGAATCCCTTATCTGCCATGCAAGCTTGCTGGGTAACCTTGAGCCAGTCACACGCTCCCAGCCTGGCCTCAGCAAAAAAAAAAAAAAAAAGGAAAAAGGAAATTTTGGGAAGAAAAGGAAACCAGGTAAAGAATAGTTTCAGAGGGCAAAGAATGCTATTTATTAGCACCTTCTGAGCGTTTGAATTGCTTCACATACCTTGTATGAGTGTTCCTTATGCCTGCAGAGTAGGCTACTATTATTATTGTCCCCATTCTGCAGCTGGGAACATTGAGGCAGCAAGAGAAAGGAGGTTGTCTGAGGACACTGGCTGAGTTCTGAGCAGAGATGCGGCTCATGTTCTTAGCCATTAATGCAATGCCAGTCCTCCGTCTCAGGAGGGAACATAAGAACATAAGAGAAGCCAGTGTTGCATCAGGCCAATGGCCCATCCAGTTCAACACTCTGTCACACAGCAGCCAAAAACACCAGGTGCCATCAGGAGGTCCAGCAGTGGGGCCAGGACACTAGAAGCCCTCCCACTTTTGCCCCCCACCCAACACCGAGAATACAGAGCATCCCTTGCCCTGGACTGAGAGTTCCTCTCTATACTTTGTGACTAATAGCCACTGATGGACCTCTGCTCCATATGCTTATCTAATTCCCTCTTGAAGCCGTCCATGCTTGTAGCCGCCACCACTGACTGTGGTGGGCACAAGAACTTGTGGGCACTCAATGAAATTGCTGAGCAGTCAGGTTAGAACAGATAGAAGGAAGTCCTTCTTCACCCAAAGAGTGATGAACACATGGAATTCACTGCCCCCTCCTGTGGCTACAAGCATGGACGGCTTCAAGAGGGAATTGGAAAAACATCTGGTATTTTTGGCCACTGTGTGACAGAGTGTTGGACTGGATGGGCCATTGGCCTGATCCAACATTGGCTTCTCTAATGTTCTTATATACACGCACTAACAAAAGTGTGTGTGTTTCCACAGCAGCTGGTATTGAGAGGTATACTGTCTCTGAACATGAAGGTTCAGTTTAACTGCTGTAGGCTTATCCTCCCTGAATTTGTGTAATAAATACCTACGCATGGCTCTGTATTTCCAGCTATCATTTGCCTGGCACCCCCAGCCTCCCCCACCCCAAAAAAAAATTCCAGAGATCTTTTATCTCCATGGGGTCCAAGCAGCAAGGGTGAGTGCTCCATGCCTTTGCTTTGATAGTGTGGCATTCTTTCAAGAGGTAGTCAGGAAAGTTTATTAATAGTTTGGAAGCGGTTTTGCTTGGCCGTTCTCAAGCTTTTCCAAGCGGGACTGACTTCTAAACTGGTTGCAGTTTTCATCGCCTGCTTGCGTGGCAATCCACACGCTTCCCCCCCCCCTGCATAAAAGCCAAGAATCTCACATCCATTAACCTCGAAGCAGCTGAGAACTTTTATAAGTTCTGATAAGAGCTGTTCTTGAAAAAAAGCAGTTTCTGTCAAGAGCTCCCTCAGCCCCACCTGCCTCACTGGGTGTCTGTTGTGGGGAGGGGAAGGGAAAGGAGTTTGTAAGCCACTCTGAGACTCCTTTGGGTAGTGAAGGGCGGGGGTATAAATCCAATCACTTCTCTTCTTCTTCTTCTATGGAGAGGAAGGGAAGGCAATTGTAAGCTGCTTTGAGACTCCCTAAGGTAGAGAAAAGTGTGGTATAAAAACCCACACCACCACCACTACTACTAATTTCTTCTCCTCCTCCTCCTCCTCCTGGATATGATCAAGGAGTTGCCCAACCTTATAGATAAACGTTATATCAGGGTACTGACACTCCCAAGCTCTCTAGAGCCCAGTTCAGCTCAGGAAAATGGTGAGTGGGGGAAGCTGAAGCCCCCCTCCCCTGCTTGACTCTCTTCAGCCTTTAAGCACTGCTGTGGGTTCGAATCCCCGGGCTATTGTGAGGATAAAATGGAGGAGAGGAGAAGATGTAAGCTGCTTTGTGACCCCCTTGAGGAGAAAGGTAAAGGTTCCCTTGCTCGAAAGCCAGTCAAATCCGACTCTAGGGTTGCGGTGCTCATCTCCGTTTCCAAGCCGAAGAGCCAGCGCTGTCCGAAGACGTTTCTGTGGTCTTGTGGCCGGCATGACTAAACGCCGAGGTGCACAGAACGCTGTTACCTTCCCACTGAAACGGTACCTATTTATCTACTTGCAATGTCTTGCTTTCAAACTGCTAGGTTGGCAGGAGCGGGAACTAGAGACGGGAGCTCACTCCGTCATGCGGCACTCGGGTCTCGAACTGCTGAACTACCGGCCTTCCAGCCTGCAGTTCAGTGTCTTAACCACTTGAGCCACTGCAGCTCCCTTGAGGAGAAAGGCAGGGTATAAAAGAAGGAAATGAATTCTGGCAGAACTGGTGAGTTTTGCACGTGGAGGAGCTTCGGAGAGGCATTCAAGGCAGTCAGCTGGTTACCCTTTCCTTCTGCTAGAGACTGTAGTTCAGCTTTGGTGAAGTTGCGAGGCAAGAACTAGAGTCCGGATGAGAATAATTCAGCCCATTAGGCCATGAGGGCAGAGTAGGAAGGAAGCTGAGGGAAATATTGTAGCCAAGCCTTGGTTTACGGCAGGATTCCAGTGACTGAAGAACCTTAAGGCCAAAGCTCCAGGTCAGGTTGGCAGCTCTGGGCTGGCAAATACCTGGAGATTTTGGGGGTGGAGCCAGAGGAGGGTGGGGTTTGGGAAGGGGAGGGACCACAGCAGACTATAATGCCAGAGAGCCCACTTTGCATTTTCTCCAAGTGAACTGATTTCCGTCGCTTGGAGATCAGTAATTCCAGGAGATCTCCAGGTACCACCTGGAGGTTGGAAGCCCCAATTGCAGGGTATTTGGAAATACTTGGAGATTTGGGGGAATGTAGCCAGAGGAGGGTGGCGTTGGTGTTGGGGAGCCGAAGGGCCTCAGCAGGGTACCAAGGGGGAACTGAGGGTCCACCCTCCAAAGCAGCCCTTTTCTTTGGGGGGGACTGGTCTCTGCAGTCTAGAGATCAACTGAAGTACTGGGAGACCTCCAGTCCCCACCTGGGGATTGGCAACTCTGGTGCTGGCCCTTTTCTGCTACTAGATGAACATTTGCACTGTATAAGAAGGAGGAGGAGAGTTGGATTTATACCCCGTCCTTCACGCAGTCTCATGACATCAGTTTATCTGTTGCTGTTAGTATCCCAAATCGCATCACATTTTACATAAGTGAAAAAGGATGCCTTACGACAGCTTACAATTCATGGGCTGTGTTGGGGACTGGAGCCCCCAAAGTGTTGGAAGTGAAGAACTTTGCGCTGTCTAGTTGCAGGAGGCTGATGCTGGGAAAAGTTGAAGGTCAAAGAAGACGGGGACGGCAAAGGATGAGATGGTTAGACAGTGTCATAGATGCAATGAACATAAAGTTGAGCCAACCTCAGAGGACGGCGGAAGACCGGAAGGCCTGGCGTGATCCGGTCCATGGGGTCGCGAAGAGTCGGACTCGACTGTGCGACTGAACAACAACAACAACAAAAAATGCTACCCCCCACCCTTCTGTGTTTACAGATAAAGATTAGCTGAATGAGGAATGGCTTAAAACAATTTTAATATGAAAAACAACTGAAATATCGGTTAATTCCTTCAGCTCCTTGGGAGAACAGCAGGGTAAAATGGTATGGCTGTATAGACGATGGATGGACAGTCAGCTAGTCAGCCCTGAAAGAGTTAAGGGGGTAACTGACCATCCTGAAATCTGCACCCTGGCATGTACAACTCATTCACACCATCAATACAGGTTGAAAGAGAGATTAAAGAATATCAAAGAACTAACTGCTGCCATTTCCCCCTCCTGCAGATTGAATTCACTGCTGACCAGATTGAGGGTAAGTCGTGTTTATTTTTTTCAAAACCTTTTCATTGCATGGTATCCAAGCTGTCTGTTTCCTAGAAAAGAAACTAACCGGTTAATAAGAAAGCAGAAACATACAAGATGATTAATCACTACCAAGAAGTTGCCCCAGGTGTTTCTTTTAACTTAGGGGCAGGGGTCATTTCCTGCAGGAGCGCACAGGAGTGGAGCTCCGGCAGTAAAGAGCCCAGGGGGTGGGCACGTGCAACAAGCCCCATCCCCTGCTCCCAGCAGCCCTCAGTCAGAGCAAAAAGCAGCCAGGTAAGCTGCAGAGGCCCCCCCTGCCCCCCCGGTCCAGAACAGTCCAGTGGCACCTTTAAGACCAAGTTTTATTCAGGTACAAGCTCTCCCTCCTCTGCGAGGACAGATCTGCACCCCCCACCCCCAATAGCTAACAATCCAAAACAGTCCAGTGGAGCCTGAGCGGTGGGTGTTGCCTTCTGACACACTTCCAGTGATGTCATGGGGGGCATATGCAAATAAGTTATGCTAATTAGTTATGCTAATGAGCTCCTGCACCTCTTTTTCTACGAAATGACCCCTGCTTAGGTGTATTCTGGTTTGCAATTCCCATTCAGCTCTTCACAATTAGCAATGCTAGTGATCGACTGCCTTCGTGATATTTATTCATTTATTTATTTTTTGCATTTATATTTCACCCATCTCGCAAGCGGGCTCAGGGCAAGTTACATCATACATATCATTAGATCCAATTCTGAACTAAGGCACAGGGTGTGGATCAAAAAATTCACACTATGAGGCCTGGGCCAGACAGGGGGTATTTTTCTACAAGCCGTTAAAATATATATTTGGGGTCTGAAAAACTCAGAGATCATAGAAGTAATGTCTGCTTCTTCAAGACAAGTGTGCCGCCGGAATCTCATGAGAGTACGTTGTGAGATATGGTTGCCATTTTATGGGGTAACCCACAATCGACATTACCAAGGATTCTGAGGCTCAGTTAGTGTGTCAAGGAGGGAAACAAACTAAAAAAAAAGGAATAGATCAAGACGAGTAGCCAACTAGCCATGTTAGTCTGTCTGTAGCAGCAGAAAAGAGCAAGAGTCCAGGAGCACCTTGTGGCAGGGAATTTGGGGAGGTGGGAGAGAAGCTTTCGTGAGTCGCTGCTCCACTTCAGCAGTCACCCAGGAAAGCTCCTCCCCTGCCACAAATTCTGTTAGTCTTTAAGGTGCTCCTGGACTCTTGCTCTTTTCTGGTAAAAAAGGGGAAAGATAGTAAAGAGGCAAGGTAAAGCTGGAGGGAAGAGGAATTAAAAAAGGGGAAAACTGAAGATGGGGAAACAGAGCAGGAAAAGGTAACGGGTGCGAGGGAGAGAAGGAGAAAGAGTCTGCCAGAGGGAGAACCACAAAAAAGGTTGGTAGGTAAAAATAGGTGGTTGGAGGTGGGAGAGAAGGAAAGAACAGGGGAAAGCACAAGGGGGAACTGAGATCTTCTCCTGGCCCGTGGGTCCTTGTGGGACCCTCACATTTCATTTACAACATCTTAACAGGCTGTGGAAGGTCAGTAGTTCAGCAGTTCGAGACCCGGGTTGCCACATGACGGAGTGAGCTCCCGTCTCTAGTTCCAGCTCCTGCCAACCTAGCAGTTCAAAAGCAAGAAATTGCAAGTAGATAAATAGGGTCCACTTCGGTGGGAAGGGAACAGCTTTCGAGCAAGGGAACCTTTACCTTTACCTTTAAGACTTTGGTCTGGTCTCCAGGTTTGGAAAGGGATTCTCCAAGGTCCAGGTGTGCAAGCGATTAGGTGAGGGACTTGCTGGGTGGCAAGGCGTTTAAATAATTTAACTCAGTCACTAAATGGCCTCATTGTTTAGTGCACCTAGACGTTCAAGGGCAGCACAGCATATAGCCCTGGGGGGGACAGGAAGGGTCATTGTGATGCATTGTGTGACCTCCTCCACATGCGGGTGACAGCAAAGAAGCACTTAGTTAGGGCCAATAGAGGCCGTTCAGTTGAGCAGCTGGTCGGATAGAGCAGAAACAAAGGCTGCATGTAGCCTAGAACCTGGAGAAAGCCAGACACTCTGCTGCTGGCATGAAAATGCCAAATAACAGCTCAACCCCACCAACAGGCCTTTCCAAGAATCTCCATCGGACTCAAGAGAGGGACTCTTGGTCTTTAAGGTCTGTACTGCCCGGCGCCAGGGCTGAGCCCTGCGTCTCCTTCAACAGTGGAGATGCGTCCCTAAAAGATCTGATGCTGGAGATCAAGAGAAAAGTGGACCAAACCACAGAGGCCGTGAGTTCCTTTGGTGGGAAGGTCTCAGCTTTGAACTCCCGTATGGACACCCTGGAAGGACTGATTCACGGCCTGGCCCGGTCAGCTTCAGGGAACACAACCCCTGGAAAGGAGAGCTCAAAAGCCAGAGGGTGCCGGCCAGCTGTCGAACAGCTGCCTGACAGGAAGAAATGGCTCGGTGGCCAACTGCAGAAGACTGAAAAAGAAACACTGCCTCGAGCCCTGAGGGTCTGTGGCTTGCCTGAAGAAGAGGAGGGCCAAGACTTGGTCGCCTTCCTGGAGAAATGGTTGCCAGGCATCCTCAAGCTAGACCCTGGAGAAGACCCCGTTAAGGTGGAAAGGGCTTACAGGGTTGCTGCTGGCCAAGAGCAGAAGGCAAGCAAAGACCTCTGCAGGGCTGTTGTGGCTTGGCTGTGGGAACGAAGGGACACAGAGAGAATTTTGCAGCAGGTTGAGAAACTGAAAACCATCACGTATAAAAACCAGCCGATTCTGATCTTTCCAGACAGCCCTGCCTTCCAAGGTAAAAGGAAGGTGTCGCCCTGAAACTTGGATAGAAACTAGGAGGGGGAAGAAAAAAATGGGTTTTTAGAAGTTCAGCCCAAGGGTCACGAATCTAAGGTGGGTCTCACTCTACCTGCTAGGTTGCAAGACCCTGTATAGCTAGCCTTTCTAGAAGGAGGAGGAGGAGGAG
>NW_015172062.1:216475-227622 GCF_001447785.1 Gekko japonicus | reverse complement strand
TCCCAAATTAGAGTCCGCGCACTTAACCACCACACCAAACTGGCTCTCTAATGCTTTTTGGAAGGGCCAGTTGCTGATGCACGTACATAATGCGCAAGACTGCTGTGGCTCCTGCCTCTTTTTGCAAGGTCTCGGAGGGCCAAACGACGCGTTCCATTTTTCGGCAAGTCGGGTTGGGGTTCCCCAGGCCCACCATGCTTTCCCTGCAGTCACACGGAGGGAAAGTCCACAGGAGCCCCATCCTGCTCAGAACTGCAGAATGAAGAGAGGCTCCTGCCTGCCCCTCCGTGGTTTTCCCCAAGCCAAAACTGCCCCAGCAGGAAGTTATTTGCCTATAAGGTTGGGAAATACTTGGAGATTTGGGGGGTGAAGCCTGAGAGGGCGGGGTTTGGGAAGGGGAGGGGCTTCAATGCCCTACAATCCACCTTTCAAAGCGGCCGTTTTCACCAGGTGGATCGATCTCTGTTGCCTGGAGATCAGTTGTAAGAGCAGGAGATCTCCAGCCACCCCCAGGAGGCCGGCAGCCCTATTTGCATATAACTCTGGAGCTCCATATTCCACACGGAGCTCCAACGTTATGCAACTAGTTCTTGGGGGCCGTTTAGAGAAGGTCTTAGTGCTGCAGTTCCAAGAAGAATTGGGCTCCTTTGGACTTCAGAAATGCCTTTCCTTGCAGCTGCTGTCTGACTGTAGAGAAAGTGGATTGGGTCCAGGGATCCTCAGCCCACCCTGTCAAACACACCCACGCCATTCAACCCTGAGAGGAGTTGGAAAGGGAGTTGGAGTCACTCAGTGGCGGAGAGGATTGCAGGGTCAGAGACTCTGGAAGGCTCTGGAAGAGTTATATGCAAATATAGCCTGGAGGCTGGCAACCCTACCGCTAGCACAGTAATGACCAATTACAATCGAGAGTTTACAACCAATGGGATTCGTTCCCACCAAAGTTCAGAGTCTTCCCGGATTGGTCTGTTTCGCAACAGCGACCAATCCAACTGCAGGGTTTAGAATACCTGAGAGCAGGGGTCATTTCCTGCAGGAGCGCACAGGAGCGGAGTTCCGGCGGTAAAGAGCCCAGGGGGCGGGCACATGCAACAAGCCCCACCCCCTGCTCCCAGCAGCCCTCAGTCAGAGCAAGAAGCAGCCAGGTAAGTTGCAGAGGCCCCCCCCGGCCCAAAACAGTCCAGTGGCACCTTTAAGACCAAGTTTTATTCAGGTACAAGCTCTCCCTCCTCTGTGAGGACAGATCTGCATGCCCCCACCCAGTAGCTAGCAATCCAAAACAGTCCAGTGGAGCCTGAGCGGTGGGTGTTGCCTTCTGACACACTTCCGGTGATGTCAGGGGGTGTAGCATATGCAAATAAGTTATGCTAATGAATTATGCTAATGAGCTCCTGCACCTCTTCTTCTACGAAATGACCCCTGCCTGAGAGTCAATGGAGCTTGCGCATGAAGCTCCGGTGTAGGTTACATAGCATAATGCGTAAGCAAGTACATAACAGCTAACTCTGCGCTTCCCTCTGCACAGAATTCAAGGAGGCCTTCATGCTCTTCGACAGGACCCCGACTGGAGAGATGAAGATCACGTACAGCCAGTGCGGGGACGTCATGCGAGCCCTCGGGCAGAACCCCACCAACGCGGAGGTCCTGAGGGTGCTGGGGAAACCAAAACCAGAAGGCAAGTGGTGCTCAGCCAGATGGACCGGGGGGCGCACTTTGCGTTGGCCAGGGATGGACAGAGGCCTGGGCGGGAGGTGGAGCCAGTCACAAAATGGCTGTTGCGGAAGGTGGAGTCAGTCACAAAATGGCCGTTGCGGGAGGTGGAGCCAGTCACAAAATGGCTGTTGCGGGAGGTGGAGCCAGTCACAAAATGGCTGTTGCGGGAGGTGGAGCCAGTCACAAAATGGCTGTTGTGGGAGGTGGAGCCACCCTCACACCCAGAGGAAATCAAGTGCCGTGAAGAAAAGGGCTGACTTTAAAAAAGCAAACGTTGTCACCACAGCACAGCCAATCAGAAGCCAGCTGGGCAAGGACCCCTCCTGGTCCCACCCACTATTGGCGGGCATCCGATAAATCATTGGCGGGCACCACAGTGCCCACGGGCACCACGTTGGGGACCCCCGGTCTAAATGGATGAGAAGAGTGTTCTGTAATGTAATCTAAATCAAGCTGGCCCTTTGGTAGTGGCACAGTGGGAGTCAGTCCGCTGTTGTCCTGTGCTTCCTTTCAGAAATGAACGTGAAGATGCTGGACTTTGAGACTTTCCTCCCGATGCTGCAGCACATTGCGCGAGCCAAGGACCAGGGGACTTTCGAGGACTTTGTGGAAGGGCTGCGTGTCTTCGACAAGGAAGGGAACGGCACCGTCATGGGGGCTGAACTGCGCCACGTGCTTGCTACTCTAGGTAGGAGAAAGATCAGGGGTCATTTCCTGCAGGAGCGCACAGGAGCGGAGCTCCGGCAATAAAGAGCCTGGGGGCGGGCACATGCAACAAGCCCCACCCCCTGCTCCCAGCATCCCTCAGTCAGAGCAAGAAGCAGCTAGGTAAGTTGCAAAGCTCCCCCCGGCCCCCCGGCCCAAAACAGTCCAGTGGCACCTTTAAGACCAAGTTTTATTCAGGTACAAGCTCTCTCTCCTCTGTGAGATCTGCACATTCCCCGCCCCAATAGGTAGCAATCCAAAACAGTCCAGTGGAGCCTGAGTGGTGGGTGTTGCCTTCTGACACACTTCCGGTGATGTCAGGGGGTGTGGTATATGCAAATGAGTTATGCTAATGAGCTCCTGCACCTCTTTTTCTACGAAATGACCCCTGAGAAAGATGCAAACACAGCCATGGGTGATGGAGGGGACGGGGTACACACACAGCACTTCTTCCATGACTTTTCCAGAATCCATTTTGGAAGAGTGGTTGCACTAGGACCTTAGGAGACCTGTCTTTAAGTCTGGCTCTCTGCCTTGAAGCTCATTGGGCGATCTTGGGCCGATCGCACTCCTGCAGGGCTAATTGGCTTGTTGCAAAGTCCTCGTGGATGTTCAACCAGATAGTGCCATTCTTGGTGCTTTCAGCAGATCCCAGGGAGGCTGTGGAAACTGTGGAAGCATGTCTGGAGACAATTTTGCGGCGGAGGAGGGTGGTTAACAAACTGAAACTTAATCTGGACAAAATGGAGGTGCTACTGGTTGGGAGGAAGGCCTAGCCCAAGCAGTGGGATCTCTCTTGCTCCGTATGGAGGGTCTCACTCCCTCTAAAGGAGCAGGTTTGTAGCTTGAAGGTGCTTCTGGACCCGGGCATCTTGTTGGATAAAAGGCCAGGGGTGCCTTTCACCAGCTTTTGGCTGGTGAGCCAGCAGCAAGCCTGGCTGGGCAGAGAAAACCTGGTGTGGTGCATGCCCCGGTAACGTCTAGATTAGATTACTGCAGTGTGCTGTACATGGGACTGCCCTTGAAGACTCTCTGGAAGTTCCACGGGTGGGGGGGGGGAGAAGAAGAAGAGATTGGATTTATACCCCCCCTTCACTACCTGAAGGCATCTCAGAGCAGCTTACAATCCCTTTCCCTTCTCCTCCCCACAACAGACTCCCTGTGAGGTAGGTGGGGCTGAGAGAGCTCTTTCGAGAATTGATCATGACAGAACAGCTCTGACAGAACTTGTGACTGACCCAAGGTCACACCAGCAGCTGCGAGTGGAGGCGTAGGGAATCAAACCTGGTTCTCCCAGATTAGAGTCCTCGCTCCTAACCACTGCACCAAACTGTGAATGCTGTGGCCAAAATACTGACTGGAGTGGGTTGTAGGCTTCCATATGAACCTACCCGACCACTCCAGCCATCTTTGGGGGGTCTTTTTCTGATGCCCCGGCCATCTGGGTGTAGGTGGGTAGCAGTCTGAGAAGGGGCCGCCTTATTCGTGGCGCCGAAACTCTGGAAGCCCCTCCTTGGGGAGATTTGTCTGTGTCCCTGTATCATTTTCCTCTGCCAGTGGTGAAGACTTTTTTTGTTGTGTCTGGCATCCCCTCACTAACTCTTATTAGCCCTCCTCTCTGTTTGTGCATTTGTTTGTGTTTTAATTTTTTTAAACACTTTAAATGCTGTTTTTAATATGTGAAACGTTTTCATGTTCGCGGCCTTGGGGATCCTAACTTGAAGGAATGCATAGAAACATTTTGAAGACCTAAAAACTGGGCAGTTTTGGGGCAGGAACGCACAGGAACGGAGTTCCGAGTGGCTTCACAGTTGGCCATGCGCACTACAGCCAAAACCTCTGTGTGCCTGGCTACAGAGGGAAGGCCTGGAGAGCGCCCCCCCCCCCAAAGACTCCGAGGCGGGCGAGCCAGGCCTCCCCGTGCCTTCCCCAGCCTGTCCAAGGGCCGGCTTGCCCGGGCTCCCCACAGCCGCGGGGCACCCGGGCAAGCCAAGGGGAAGGCAGTTAAACTGCCTTCCCTTCAATGGGGGGCTTGCCTGGGCTCCCCACAGCCGCAGGGCACCCGGGCAAGCCAAAGGAAGGCTTGGGGTGTGGCCTAATAGGCTAATGAGCTGTGCTATGGGGGGTGTGGCCTAATATGCTAATGAGTTTCTGCTGTTGGGTGTGGCCTATTGTGCTAATGAGTTCCTGCTGGGCTTTTTCTACCCAAAAAGCCCTGCCTAAAAATTAAGTAGGTTAACCTCATTAATGTGCATGTGTGTGACCAATGGTTGTCATTTATGTATTTTAATCATTGTTGTTTTATTTACATTCTAAGCTGCTTTGAGTTCCACAAGGTAGGAAGGCAGCTCTTAAATGTTTTGAGTAAATTCGGATTGGGACTGTGGCACGGGGGGGGGGGCGGTAAATTTCCCACCTGTTTTGCAGTTTTCCTGACCCAAAACCCCACAGGAAGCCACTGAACCGATGGGCTAGAGGTGTTTCGACAACAGGGCAAATAGCAGCTTCCCAAGTTGGTTGCAGGTTGGGCAAACAGCACGGGGGAGGCTTAAATCCCCTCTCCCCGTGTATCATAGTCCCAATCCAAATAGCGCACACGCTCAACTGGGAATTAACTTCCCAGCACAGGACTCCCAGCACAACTTTGATTGAAAGTCCTTCCAGCAACTCCATGGAGGGCATGAGGACTGTGTGATGTGTGAATCAGCCCTTAGCCTTGCCAACCTCACAGGGTTGTTGTGAGGATAATACGGCAGAAGGAGAACGAAACGCACGGCCTTGAGCTCTTTAGAGGTCGGGTGGGGATTAAAAATGCAGTAGAGTGACAGGGAAAAAAGTCTGGCGTCCATGTGGCAAACAGTGGCTCCCTGGAGCCATTCCAGGGCAGGAGTGTGGCTGGAGAACCAGCGTGGTGTAGTGGTTAAAGCTTCGGACTAGGGTCTGGGAGACTCAAGGTTCGAATCTCCGGTCTGCCATGGAAGCTTGCTGGGAGACTGTGGGCCAGTCGCACACTCGCAGCCTAACCTACCTCGCAGGCAGCGTTCCCTCCAAGCTGAATTAGTTGTGAGCTAGCTCACCGTTTTTTAGCCTCCAGCTCGTACATTGTTGTCTCCGCTCAGGAAGGAGGGCTCCAGAGCAAACTGATTGATGCAGTCACCAAATCGCTCGCTTGCAACTTCAATGCCGGGAGCTCACAAAGCGGAATGTTTGCTCCTCACAAGACTCCACGGCTGAGAGGGGGGCCTTGCTCACAGGGTTGTCGTGAGGATAAAATAGAGGAGGGGACGAGGATGTAAGCCACTTTGGGTCCCCATTGGGGTGAAAGGCAAGATATAATCAAAGTAAACAAAATAAATAATAGATAAATGCAGGGCTCTTTTGGTAGAAAAAGCCCAACAGGAACTCATTAGCATAACAGGCCACACCCAACAGCAGAAACGTATTAGCATGTTAGGCCACACCCCTGACAGCACAGCTCATTAGCCTATTAGGCCACATCCCCATGTTACCAGAAGTGTGGTCATTCAGCCACACCCACCTTTTGCTTGTTATTCTGTTTACCTTGTTTGTTGTCAACACCCAGGGCTGTTTTTGTAGCAGGAACTCCTTTGCATGTTAGGCCACACACCCCTAATGTAGCCAATCCGAATGAGTTTCTGCTGTTGGGTGTGGCCTGTTATGCTAATGAGTCCCTGCTGGGCGTGGCCAACTTGGGAGCCAGCCGGAACTCCGTTCCTGTGCGTTCCTGCCCAAAAATAGCCCTGGTGGGGGAGAGGAGGCTGAACCACCACCCCCCGCGTGCCACACCTCTGGGAGTAGGGTTTTAGAGCGCTGGTATTTGTTAGGATTTGTACTTTGGCTTTGATTTTTTTAGCACTCCCCCCACCCTGGATCCAGAGAAAAGTGGGTAAGAGTGTTTCAAATGATGTATAGCAGTGGTGGCAAACCTGTGGCACGTGTGCCAGAGTCGGCACTCGGAGCCCTCTCAGTGGGCACGTGTGCCATCTCCCCAGCCAGGCCCAGACCGTCATTAAAGTGTGGGATTCTCTGCCAAATAATTTTAAGTCAACGAAAGCATTTGGGATTGCTTTCCTTACCTTGTTTGGATCATCTTATGTTAATGTAGGAGTTGTTTTTTCTGAACTAAAACCTCAGTATTCAGGTTAAATTGCCGTGTTGGCACTTTGCGATCAATAAGTGGGTTTTGGGTCGCAGTTTGGGCACGCGGTCTCTAAAAGGTTCGCCATCACTGATGCATAGGCTGCCTCTTCCAAAAGGTTAAAGAACGCCCTGGATTTATAAAGATGCTTTAGGGATTCCATAACCCACCTTTGGTGCCACCTGGTGGAGCGAATCTTTTAAAGCAGTCGCTGTCCGTTCTAGCTCCTGGCGGGTTAGCCGTGTTGGTCTGAGGCAGCAGAACAAAGCTTGAGTCCCGTGGCACCTTGGAGACCAACAAAGTTTAATTCTGGGCACCCCCCCCCCATTCCAGGAAAAACAGTCCAGCTGAGTGTTGCTTCCCCCTCCCCCATTTGAGTGGGTGCTCTGGGCTGGTTGCCCATCCACCTGCCTCAGTTTACAACCTGCCTTCCATCCTCTGAAAAAGACAGCACCAAGCTCTGGTCAAGGAAGAGTGAGCATTAAATGCCCCCACCCCAAACACCACTGCTCCAGGAAACCATTGGACACTTTACATTGGACAGGTGCTCCCCGAGCCATACAGTAACTTCTCCAGTTTGTTGTAGTGGTTAAGTGTGCGGACTCTAATCTGGGAGAACTGGGTCTGATTCCCCACTCCTCCCCTTGCACCTGGCTGGATGACCTTGGGCAAGCCATCGTTCTGTCAGAGCTGTTCTCGAAAAAGAGCTGTTTCTGTCAGAGCACTCTCAGCCCCACCTCCCTCACAGGGTGTCTGTTGTGGGGAGGGGAAGGGAAAGGAGATTGTAAGCCCCTCTGAGACACCTTCGGGTACTGAAGGGCGGGGTATAAATCGAATCTCCTCCTCTTCTTCTTTTGCCTCACAGGGTGTCTGTTGTGGGGAGGGGAAGGGAAAGGAGTTTGTAAGCCGCTCTGAGACTCCTTTGGGTAGTGAAGGGCGGGGTATAAATCCAATCCCTTCTTCTTCTTCTCTTACCTGAAAGGGGGAAAGAGGGCTCTCTGTCTTAGAAGGTCTCACCCTCCTGGGGCTTGTTCAAGGTCGCGTCCTGGTGCTCCAGCAATTTCTGCAGAGGGGAAGGAGCTCCTGCTTTTGGAATTGGCTCCGCCCCACAAGCCCTTGCTGTGTGCAACTAAAGTGAATAGCATGAAATCCCATTCCTCCTGTCAGTCTGCCATGCCCTGAGATCTGACAGATGCAGCTCGCATGCAAGAGCCACTTTGGTGTAGTGGTTAAGAGCACGGACTGTAATCTGGGAGAACCGGGCTTGATTCCCCACTCCTCCAGATGCAGCTGCTGGTGTGACCTTGGGCCAGTCACAAGTTCTCTCAGAGCTGTCCTCTCAAGAGGAGTTCTCTTAGAGCTCTCTCTGCCCCACCGACCTCACAGGGTGTCTGTGGTGGGGAGGGGAAGGCAAAGGAGATTGTAAACTGCTCTGAGACTCCTTCGGGTAGTGAAGGGCGGGGTATAAATCCAATCTCTTCTTCTTCTTCAAACACGGAACCAGGTGTGCAGGGAACAAGAGGCCCCAGCCAACTTGGGAGGCCCCAGCCAACTTTTGTCAAGCAGTCCCCACATATGCCCTTGCTCAGTAGAAAAGAGCAAGAGTCCAGGAGCACCTTAAAGACTAACAAAGTTTGTGGCAGGGAATGAACTCTCGTGAGTCACTGCTCACTTTTTCAGATGCAGCTAGAGTGAGAGTCCATCAGTCATATTTATCGGAAAGTGGAATGATTTCAGATGCCAAATCTGAAGAAGTGAGCAGTGACT
This sequence comes from Gekko japonicus, assembly GCF_001447785.1. NCBI lineage: Eukaryota > Metazoa > Chordata > Lepidosauria > Squamata > Gekkonidae > Gekko > Gekko japonicus. The sequence goes on along the minus strand of NW_015172062.1, from coordinate 219,278 downwards.
CACGAAAACTCACACCCTGCCCCAAATTCGGTTAGTCTTTAAGGTGCTCCTGGGGTCTTGCGCTTTTCTACTGCCGCAGATTAACAAGGCTACCCATCTTGATCGATACCTTGCTGAGGCACTGTGTAATTTGTTCACATTCTTTGATCTGCCCTTCTCACTGCGACTCAAGGAAATTCATGCTAGTAGTAAGACCCATAGTCCCGTTCCCTGTATTACAGTAGTGACGTTGCTTGACCCACCAGTCCATACAGAAATTTCTGCTGCTCTCAGAGAATCTCTGGATCATGAAGACACAGACCTGCCAAATGCCTGACTGTGCATGGTCCAGGAGCAAATCTGCCCAGCCACAGCATAATATCCCGCTTTTGTTCCCAGGGGAGAAGATGACGGAAAGTGAAGTCGAACAGCTAATGGCAGGGCAGGAAGATGCCAATGGCTGTATCAACTATGAAGGTAAAAGAAATCCCTTGCGGTGAATGTTTGCACTGCTCAAGAAAAGTTCTCGGGTGGTTTTTCGTCCCAGGACATGCTAACCTTTGTACTCGGCCACCTTTGGGGTCGGCAGCCTCTAGTTGGTAACGTAAATAGCATGGGGCTCAGCTGCTTAAAGCTTCTGCTGGGGGTCAGCACTGGTGCGAGTGGACCTTCAGTTGTGGCCTGTTGCAGTCAGAGTGTGTGCTGCCCCCCCCCTCGCCGTGGTCTTGGCCGCAGTGTTCCCTCTAAGCTGAGTTAGTGTGAGATAGCTCACTTTTTTTTTTTGCCTCCGGCTCATACATTTTTGTCTCAGCTCAGGAAGGATGGCTCTGGGGCAAACTAATTGATGCAGCAGCCAAATCGCCAGCTCGCAACTTTAATACCAGTAGCTCACAAAGTGGAGTTTTTGCTCACAAGACTCCACAGCTTAGAGGGAGCGTGGGTCTTGGGTTGCTTCCTTCCCACCTGTTTCCATCTGGGACACCAAGGATGGGCCTCAACTGACGATAGACTGTGGGGTGGCATGAGTATGGAGCTCCAGTTAAAATCCTTTTGGAAACCTGGTCGAGTCTTTGTCCACACTATCATTGAAGTCTGGTTTGCGGCTGTATTTAGGGCCAGACAAGCATTCCTTCCCACCCACCACGCCTTTGCTTGACCAGTGACTGCAAGTGTCTCTGATCCTTGGCTTGGTTTAGTGGCTTGAATTTTTTGAAGCCGCAGCTCATTTTGCAGGTGGCTTTTGCGCTTGGTGGTGCACTGCCGGCTGGATCGCATGGGGGATCAGACAATGTGGTGATCAGATCTGATTCTGTGATGGTGTATCAATAACATGCCATTAAAAAAGAACCCTCTCTTTCTGTCCTCAGCTTTTGTCAAGCACATTATGTCTGGTTAAAGCTGGAATCCTCTACGTGAGTTCCTTTTCATCTTTCCTTGTTCGGGTTAGCCCGAACAGTGGTATCGGGGTGTGTGTGTGTGCGGCTTGCAAACAACACATGCAATTCCCCCCAAAGAGGGGAGAAACAATGTTAATGTCTTTGCTAGAAATGCAGACATTGTAATACGGATTTTATGCACTGCTGGTGGCTCTTTTATAAAGCAGCAGCAGGACACAGCTCAGTAGAAGTGGCAGAAGAGAAGACTGGGAAGAAATTACCAAGGGAACTTTACAGTATTTTTAGTAGGTGGCTTAAGCAACAGGGTCCTTTCTGGAACCTTAGCGAATACGACAATTTTTTAAATGTAGCTTAAACTTTTTGATTTGGTGTAGTGGTTAAGTGCGCGAACTCTAATCTGGGAGAACCAGGTTTGATTCCCCACTCCTCCACTTGCACCTGGCTGGATGACCTTGGGCAAGCCGTAGCTCTGATAAGAGCTGTCCTTGAAAAGGAGCAGTTTCTGTCAAGAGCTCTCTCAGCCCCACCTACCTCACAGGGTGTCTGTTGTGGGGAGGGGAAGGGAAAGGAGTTTGTAAGCCGCTCTGAGACTCCCTTGGGTAGTGAAGGGTGGGGTATAAATCCAATCTCTTCTTCTTCTTTGTGGACAAGAGCCTGATTTCTCAGATGCACAAAACTCTTGTTGCAACAGACTAACACGGCAGCTACGCTGGAGTTATTTCCCTGGAAAGATTAGTCGCAGAGGAAAAAGCAGAGTTAGGGAGGGGGGCTGTGGCTCAGTGGTAGAGCATCTGCTCGGCATGCGGAAGGTCCCAGGTTCAATCCCGACATCTCCAGTTAAAACGTCTGGCGGCAGCCGATGGGAAAGACCTCTCTGACTGAGACCCTGGAGAGCAGCTGCACCAGTCTGAGTAGACAGTCCTGGCCGTGATGGACCAAGGATCGGTTTCCATATAAGGCAGCTTCATGGGTTCATTAGTGTGGAACGTTCTTGTCATTGGTGAAATGCAGAACCAGCGATGAAGACGGGAGGTGCTGGCAATTCTGACCAGAACAGAGATAAAAGGTTGGGGAGATGTGAGGACCGACAGGGGAGGGGATATCCTGCTGGCCCTGCTTCTCCCTTCTTGCTCTGTGTACCCTGCCCGTTTGGTGTCGTGGTTAAGCGCACGGACTCTAATCTGGGAGAACCGGGTTTGATTCCCCACTCCTCCACTTGCACCTGCTGGATGACCTTGGGCAAGCCATAGTTCTGATAAGAGCTGCTCTTGAGAAAGAGCCGTTTCTGGAAAGAGCTCTCTCAGCCCTACCTACCTCACAGGGTGTCTGTTGTGGGGAGGGGGAGGGAAAGGAGTTTGTAAGCCGCTCTGAGACTCCGAGTGAAGGGCGGGGTATAAATCCAATCTCCTCCTCCTCCTCCTCCTCCT
>NW_015172062.1:209854-216445 GCF_001447785.1 Gekko japonicus | reverse complement strand
CTCCTCCTCCTCCTCCTCCTCCTCCTCCTCCTCCCCCTTTATTCACACCAGGGGGGCTCAACCTTTTTGAGCCAAGAGGCACATTTGGAATTCTGATATGGCATGGTAGGTGCAGTAACAAAGTGGCTGCCACAAAATGGCTGCCACAAGAGCCAGGGCCAGCCACAAAATGATTGTCACAGTTTAACTTCAGTAACACGGTGCTGTGGTGGCACAGCTGCGGCTAAAGCGACATTTTTAAAAATCTGCACAGCCAATCAAATCTCCAGTAGCCAATCAGAAGCCTGGCTGGGCAAATGCCCTACCTGGCCCCGCCCACTCCCTAAAAGCACCTGGCGGGCGACTGAACTGTGGGGGGCCCTTCCCTAGTCTTCTATTCCTCCCTCTCCTGGTCAACCAGTGTTTTCATATTTTAAAACCTTGATTTATTTTAGTACAGCACAAAATATCACACCATTCATATGACATGACATTTCCTACTCCCTGATGCAGAGAAAAACAAAGTGGCATTTAAAATATTTATTTACGTAGCTTATTTGGAGCCCTCCTTTCTCACTTAGACCCAAGGCGGATTACAGAAAAAGAAAAGGAGGAAAGGTATTCGCACAGCAGAAGATACCGACGCAGTAGGAATCGGAATACAAAATGCAATGACCCCATGAACAGCATTGAGGGCAGAAAACTGCCTAAGGCGAGGCGTGGGGTGGGCGCTGCAGAAAGTGGGATTACAAAGTATAAAACAGGGATGGCCAAACTTGCTCACTGTAAGAGCCACAGAGAATAAACATCAGATGTTTGAGATGTCATTCAGTGATCTGATAACTGACACCTCTTGCTCTGAGTTACTGCATCAAAATGTCTGTGCTGTTGCAATCTTGAGTGTGCTGTTCAGGTGTGTATCTGTAAGCTGCAAAGCTACTTTTGGTTTATTGACATTCACCACTGAAATCTCATGCTCAGATCTCTAAGTCTAGGACCCAGGGGGAAAACATGAAATGTCTGAGCGATTGAGAGAGTCTGGCGAAGTAAGCAGCAGCAGCAGAACTGGAAACAGGAGATGGCCAGTTCCAGTGCGGGGCTCATGGAAGCCCTCTGGGGGCCTGATCTGGCCCCCAGGCCACATGTTTGACACCCCTGGCTTAGAGCTACTGAATAGCAATGAGAATCTATGTTATATGCTGCTGGAAATTGTACCATTTTACCAGTTGCTGTTACAGGCTATTTATATTTTAGTGATGTTTTATTGCTCTGATGGGCGTTTGAACCTGCCTGAAGCTTTGGGGAGGCAGGAAACAGGAACCGCTGGCTGCATTATGACCAGTTTGTCTGTCGATTATAGATGTAAGGTGTTTCAGGCTAACAACTAGTCCATGACCAGATTGCGCTAAAATCGTCATCTACTTTTTCTTCCAGGTACTTGGGGGAGGGCAGAGGTTCCATTCCGCCAGAATTTCTTCTCCTCTCTCCCTTCTTCTGCCCTCGAAATACACAGGAGATGCGTCTGCCAAAGCAATCTGTATTACTACATTGGAACAGCCTCTGTATATAAAAGAATGTGCAGTCCTGCATCAGTATTAAATCTTACTTTATTATTTTTTTTGTTTCCCTTTTTGCCTTCTGTATCAATTGATCCACCCAAATTAAAACACATGCACACACGCACAGACTGCAGTCTCTGTCGAGCTTTTGTACAGTTGATAGATGCCACGTTTCTTAACGGCTACCCAAGTCTCTTGAGAATCACCCCTTATTCCTGAATGTCACATAGAACATAACAAGGTCCCTCAATTCGAAATGTCTATGTGGCATCCCATTGTTTTTGGAAATAGAAGCAGGTTTTCTGTTTGTGTTGCCAGAGAAGAGATTAGGAGAGAGTAAGCGAATGACACTACACTGAAAGATCTGCATGTTGGAATATTCGTTCATTCATCTCCATTTACTTAACAAGAAAGTTTCCAGTTCTCATGGTTACAGGAGGAAAGGGTTTCTATGACTGTCAAAGGGTAAGAAACCTGGACGAGTGTTTCCATGGTTGTAAACACATCCCTCTCCCTTTCCTGAACAGATCCGGAAGGCATGTTTCTGTTTGTTTATTTCTCTCCCCATCCTCTCATCCTGGAGTCATCGTACTAAAAGATATGGGCAGGAGTAGAAAATCTGAGAACAACAGTTCCTACGTCTGATGTATTTCTCCCCACCATCTACCTACTTTAAAAGAAAAGTATCACTTGAGATTACAAACCCAACAATGGCTCTGGATGGGGGGGGGGGTTGTACTGCAGGGACGGAGGTCACTTTAGGGTTGCCAGGTTCCCCCTGGCCACCGGCAGGGAATGGGGGGTTAGTGTTGCCAGATCCAGGTTGGGACCTCCTGGAGATTTGGGGCTGGAACAGCGTCAAGAGGGAATTAGATAATCATATGGAACAGAAGTCCATCAGTGGCTATTAGCCACAGGGTATAGGTAGGAACTTTCAGTCTGGGGCAAGGGATGCTCTGTCTTCTTGGTGCTTGGGGGGGGGCAACATTGGGGGCCTTCTAGTGTCCTGGCCCCACTGGTGGACCTCCTAATGGCACCTGGTATTTCTGGCCACTGTGTGACACAGAGTGTTGGACTGGATGGGCCATTGGCCTGATCCAACATTGACTTCTCTTATGTTCTTATGTCTGGGGCAAGGGATGCTCTGTCTTGGTGCTTGGGGGGGGCAACAGTGGGAGGGCTCCTGGTGTCCTGGCCCCACTGCTGGACCTCCTGACGGCACCTGGTATTTCTGGCCACTGTGTGACACAGAGTGTTGGACTGGATGGGCCATTGGCCTGATCCAACATTGACTTCTCTTATGTTCTTATGTCTGGGGCAAGGGATGCTCTGTCTTGGTGCTTGGGGGGGGCAACAGTGGGAGGGCTCCTGGTGTCCTGGCCCCACTGCTGGACCTCCTGATGGCCCCTGGTATTTCTGGCCACTGTGTGACACAGAGTGTTGGACTAGATGGGCCATTGGCCTGATCCAACATTGGCTTCTCTTGTGTTCTTAACCTGGGGAAGGCAGGGACCTCAGTGGGGTGCGATGCCATAGAGTCCACCCTCCAAAGCATCCACTTTCTCCAGGGGAACTGATCTCTGTAGTCTGGAGATGAGCTGTAATTCTGGGGGGATCCCCAAGTCCCACCCGATGACTGACATCCTGAGGCCACTTAGATAATGGGTATTTTTGTTCACACGCAAGGTACTTTTATCAGAAGCACAGGACGTTCCTGCCTCCTCCCCTCCCTCCCCACTGTGGCCCACTGATCCTGGAGAACACGGGTATTGTGGGAAACCGCATGAGAGGCAAACTAGGGGGGGGGGTCCTGCAGCAGTCAAGAGGGAATTATGGGTAGAAATCACCCCACCTCTTTCATTAACAGAAAATTTAGTCTGGCTCCAACCCCATGAGGCTGAATTCACACGTGCCACTTAAAGCAACTGGGTTCAAATATAAGAGCATAAGAGCGTAAATGGAATTGTACATCCCAATATCTTCTGCATTATTGCATGAATCCATCTCCAGTATCTCTTAGTTACGTCACAATGCCACCACATACGATAAAAGGATCCTGTACTAAATAAACACTTCCAACATTTGTTAGAATGCTTACTATTCCCTTTAGCTATTCTATCAGGTATTATATACCATCTCTAAAACGTATTCTCTTTAAATACAATAGCTTTCATTATCTTAATGTTTTCTTTCCATATTTGTTCCCATTGTCCTAATTCAATATTCTGGCTTACACTCTGTCACACAGTGGCCAAAAATACCAGGACACTAGAAGCCCTCCCACTGTTTCCCCCCCTAGCACCAAGAATACAGAGCATCCCTTGCCCCAGACCGAGAGTTCCTATCTATACCTTGTGGTTAATAGCCACTGATGGACCTCTGCTCCATGTGTTTATCTAGTTCCCTCTTGAAGCCGTCCATGCTTGTAGCCACCCACCACCACCTCCTGTGGCAGTGAATTCCATGTGTTGGTCACTCTGGTATAAGAAGGACTTCCTTTTATCTGTTCTAACCCAACTGCTCAGCAATTTCATTGAGTGCCCACGAGTTCTTGTATTGTGAGAAAGGGAGAAAAGTACTTCTTTCTCCACCTGCTCTTCCATGCATAATCTTATAAGCCTCGATCATGTCACCCCTCAGCCGTCTTTCTCCAAGCTAAAGAGCCCCAAGCATCAAAGGGGACCTGTAGGAAATGAGTCCCTGAACACACACACACACACACACACACACACACGTCCCGGTTCTTCCCTGCTGCTTGAGCACAGGCAGGCTTGGCATGAGGCCACACTTGGTCCAAGCGGAATGGAGGAGGACTTCCCAGTCCCTGTAATGGCCTGTTGGAGAAGCTGATATAAGCTGCTAGGCCACTGATGGCGAACCCTTTAGAGACCGAGTGCCCAAACTGCGACCCAAAACCCAATTATTTATCGCAAAATGCCAACACGGCAATTTAACCTGGTAACTGAGGTTTTACTTTAGAAAAAACAACTCATACATTAACTTAAGATGATCCAAACAAAGTAAGGAAAGCAATCCCAAATGCTTTCATTGACTTAAAATTATTTGGCAGAGAATTCCACAGTTTAATGACGGTCTGGGCCTGGCTGGGGCGATGGCACGCGTGCCCACAGAGAGGGCTCTGAGTGCCACCTCTGGCACCCGTGCCATAAGTTCGCCACCACTGTGCTAGGCCCACACCGCAAGAAAACAAAAACAGAGGCACAGTACCCCTGGGAAACCCCATGGTTTTGGGTACCACTTTGGAGCCCCATGGTTACACATGCGCACATTTCTTCCTCTATAAATCAATGCAGAATTTTGTTGTTGTGCATTCGCACAGTGGAGTCCGTCTCTTTGTGACAGTAACAAAAGTCAGTGCAGAAACATTTTGCCAAATTGATGAAGAAGAAGAAGAAGAAGAAGAAGAAGAAGAAGAAGAAGAAGAAGAAGAAGAAGAAGAAGAAGAAGAAGAAGAAGAAGAAGAAGAAGAAGAAGAAGAAGAGAGATTGGATTTATACCCCGCCCTTCACTACCTGAGGGAGTCTCAGAGCGGCTTACAAACTCCTTTCCCTTCCCCTCCCCACAACAGACACCCTGTGAGGTAGGCGGGGCTGAGAGAGCTCTTGACAGAAACTGCTCTTTTTCAAGAACTGCTCTTATCAGAGCTACGGCTTGCCCAAGGTCATCCAGCCAGGTGCAAGTGGAGGAGTGGGGAATCAAACCCGGTTCTCCAAGATTAGAGTCCACGCACTTAACCACTACACCAGACTGCCAGAGAGAAAAGTTATACTCATTTTGATGCTTGGAGGATGGGTTCCCTGCTTGCTCCGGGCCTTTCGTCTAAGGGTAAACTCCCTTCTTATTTAGATTCCTTGGTTAGACCATAGTTACGTAGGACCTTTAGGCATTCATGATGAAACTGCCCCTTTTCAACAGTATTACTGGGTCGTCTGCTAAGAATCCTTTTTTCACATCGGCTATGTCCCTGCTCCCTCCAGTCAGTGGGCTCTCTTGTACACATTCTCCTGCAGTGTCCTCACCTGCTCCAGTTCAGGCTAAAATGGATTATGCCATGCCTTTATAAATGGACTACACTTCCTGTAGTGACATTAGTTCTTCTTAGAGGATTCTGATTTCCAACGTACTTATTTTGTTGTTTGATTTCTAGAGACTGCAGAGACGTGTCGAAGGGGAGGTGTTTTTAGACACGGATTTTATTTATTTTTTTGGTTTTATTGTTCAAGACCTTGGTCTAAGAATAGGGAAAAGAAACAAGAAACACGCACATATTTTGGGCGCTCCACTTTAGGTAGGAATGAAAGTTTGTTCTCCTATGTAAATTGGCTTGCTGGCAGGGGTCATTTCCTGCAGGAGCGCACAGGAGCAGAGCTCTGGCAGTAAAGAGCCCAGGGGGCGGACACATGCAACAAGCCCCACCCCCTGCTCCCAGCAGCCCTCAGTCAGAGCAAGACGTAGCCAGGTAAGTTGGAGAGCCCCCCCCTGGCCCCCCAGCCCAAAACAGTCCAGTGGCACCTTTAAGACCAAGTTTTATTCAGGTACAAGCCCTCTCTGTGGTGACAGGTCTGCACGCCCCCCCCCCAGTAGCTAGCAATCCAAAAGAGTCCAGTGGAGCCTGAGTGGTGGGTGTTGCCTTCTGACACACTTCCGGTGATGTCAGGGGCTGTGGCATATGCAATTAAGTTATGCTAATGAGTTATGCTAATGAGCTCCTGCACCTCTTTTTCTATGAAATGACCCCTGCTTGCTGGTAACACTCGTTCTGGGACCTCAGGTAGATAGACAGGCCTCTCCCTGCACTTGGTACCTCTTTATAGCGGCCGCGGGACTTCGTGGCTTCTTGAAAGTTGGCAAAGCGTCAGGTCAGCAGCAGCTCTCTTCTTGCCATGGCATCAGAATGATTAACTTCAGCCAGCTTTCTACATCTTCTGCTGAGATCCAGAGGTCATTTCGGGGGGGAACGCGGGGGAACGCAGTTCCCCCGGGTGAGGTGCAGGGGGGCGGGGCACATGACGAAGCCCCGCCCCCTGCTTCC
>NW_015172062.1:200038-209692 GCF_001447785.1 Gekko japonicus | reverse complement strand
ATGACACACTTCCGGTGATGTCAGGGGGTGTGGCCTTATGACACACTTCCGGTGATGTCAGGGGGTGTGGCCTTATGACGCACTTCCGGTGATGTCAGGGGTGTGGCATATGCTAATGAGTTATGCTAATGCGTTCCCCTAGCTCTTTTTCTACGAAACGACCCCTGCTGAGATCACATGAAAATACTCGCAAAATCACGAAAAGTTCAGTATCTTTCCATTAACACACTTTGTGGGACTAGGGTCATGGCAGGACTCGGGATTTCTTACTTGCAAAACTGATTTTAAATAAAAAATTAAGACCGGAGTCTTGTCTCCGTATTCAGTGGCACTCTTTCTGTTTAATGGTTCCGTTCTGTGTGGGTTCACTGTGAAGCCCCTGTCCAGACCTGCACTTTCAAGAATGCAGCGTGGATGCAATTTGTGAGAGTGTCTCCTGCTTCAGAGGCACAGGGCAAAAAGTATCACCCAAGACACACAGCAAGCCCAAGACAAAAGATACAAGACCTGTAAACAAAAATATTATTCCAACACATCTGGCAAAGTGGGCTCTAGTTTGTGAAAGCTTATGGTGTAATCGATACATTAGTCTTTAAGATTGCACAGGACTCCTTTTAGGGAAAACAATAACAGTTATTCACTTAACTCCAGAGATCACATGCTGGTTTCTCTGTCAAGCCATTCTTAAAGGTAAAAGGTCAAGGTTTCTCTTGCTCGAAAGCCAGTCGAATCCGACTCTAGGGATGCAGTGCTCATCTCCGTTTCCAAGCCGAAAATCACCAAAGAGCCAGAGCTGTCCGAAGACGTTTCCGTTGTCATGTGGCCAGCATGACTAGATGCCGAGGCGCACAGAACGTTGTTACCTTCCTACCAAAGTGGTACCTATTTCTCTACTTGCAGTTTCTTGCTTTCGAACTGCTAGGTTGGCAAGAGCTGGGGCCAGAGACGGGAGCTCACTCTGTCATGCGGCATTCGGGTCTCTAACTGTTGAACTACTGACCTTCCGGTCTGCAGTTCAGCGTCTTAACCACTTGAGCTCAATTCAGCCGTTTGACTCCTTTAATTGCAAACGAAATACCAACACACAGTTCTTGCTAATCGATATATTTGGCAGTCCAAAATACAGTAAAGTCAGTCGAAGACGTGCCGGATATACAGACTTTTCGAAAATCCTTTATCAAGACTGGACCGATCATTCCATCCAATCTCCCTTAGAAAAGGATTCCCCTATAGTCAAAAGCTTAGGGTAAAAAGGAATTCCACCCAAATGAATGATTTCCAAAAAGAAAAAGAAATAATGGATAAGCCGTTTTTAACCCTGTAGGTTTGATAGATGAGGCTATGAAGAAAACTGATTCGCAAATTAGGGTACAAATTATTAGAGTACAGGAACAGACAGCAACGTAACAAATCTGTGTGGGCTTTGCAAGGTGTATACCTTTAAGAATGGCTTGGCAGAGAAACGGTGTGTGATCTCTGGTGTTAAGTGAATAACTCCTTTTGGGGTTTGGCTGGTAGAGGTATCGCACTGTACGTGGAAAGTGGGTTTTCAAAATTCTTGGTAGCATTCCTATACTATGCACCCATATAGTACAGGGATTACCGCTATGCTTGAGCGTAACTAAAAACCACCAGTAGATATCAGCACGTCTACCCTGAGAATTTTGGAGAGGTGAACGAGTACGGCATAGTGGTTCTTGCAAGCCTCTCTATATCTGCGCACTTTCCCCTGCCTCAATGACGGAACGTCGCAGGATCCTCACAACACCTTTGGGTGACAGCAGCAGAACCTCCGCCCCGTCAGCCAACCCACTCTGCGGCTATCTCCAAATTGCACCGCCAGCCTGTTCTGCGAGATGGTTTCTCCCAAGGGGCGGGTGGTCTTACGCCCACACAGCATGTTTTATAAAAAGGCCCCTGCTGACATCAGCTGTCCTCTCTTTCATCAGAATTGCCCATCACAGCTGGAGAGAGGAGATATAAATAGACTTTTAATCTAGGTGAATCCTCCCAGGACAATGGCCAGGGCCTGCTTGTTGCCTTTTAAAGTTCTACTGCGGCATTTTCTTCCTTCGCTCCAAAGCCGGGAGCGCATGAGTCCGAGGGGAGAGGCAAAAATAGCTCCGCTTTCCAAGGAGAACCTGGGGTGGTATTTTTGCTGAGAGTAAGGAAGCGCTTCATACCAAAGATGGTTTGGGTGGCGGGAGCTTCAGTGCCGCCCGAAAGAGAGGTGGCGAAAATGGGCGGAGGAGTCCCAGGCGGTCTAATTCGCCCTCTGACGGCGCCATCATCCATGGGCAGTGCGTCGTTCAAACTTTTTTTATATAATTATATTTTTATTCTTTTACTTAGAAGTACATTCACATGTAGCAGGGCTCTTTTTGTAGAAAAAGCCCAGCAGGAACTCATTAGCATAACTGGCCACACCCAACAGCAGAAACGTATTAGCATATTAGGCCACACCCCTGACAGCACAGCTCATTAGCACACTAGGCCGCATCCCCATGTTACCAGAAGTGTGGTTATCCAGCCACACCCACCTTTCCCTTCTTATTCTGTTTACCTTGTTTGTTGTCAAAACCCAGGGCCTTTTTTTGGAGCAGGAACTCCTTTGCATGTTAGGCCACACACCCCTAATGTAGCCAATCCTAATGAGTTCCTGCTGTTGGGCGTGGCCTATTATGCTAATGAGTCCCTGCTGGGCGTGGCCAACTCAGGAGCCAGCCAGAACTCCGTTCCTGTGCGTTCCTGCCCAAAAATAGCCCTGACATGCAGAGAAAGAAACAACACAAACACAAAGACAGCCGAGGGGTATACAGTATATAGATGCATACTGATTAAACTTTGATATTGCCGTGGCACAGTCTGTGTACAATCTGAATCCACCAAGTGTCTGCTGCTTCTGTGATCTTCACTACCAGAGATGACTTCCTCACAGTTGTTTTTTCTCTAGTATCACATGTGCCAACCAGTGTTCCCCCTAAGCTGAGTTAGTGTGAGCTAGCTCACAGTTTTTTAGCCTCCGGCTCACACATTTTTGTCTTAGCTCAGGAAGGATGCAATCAGAGCAAACGGATCGATGCGGCAGCCAAATCGCTCCCTCACAACTTTAATGTCAGTGGCTCACAAAGTAGAACTTTTGCTCACAAGACTCCACAGCTGAGAGGGAGCATTGGTGCCAACCTACTTAGACAAAGAAGCGGGTCCTCGATCAAACCAAGCCTGACCTCTCCTTAGAAGCTAAAATGACTAAACTGAGGCTATCGTGCTTTGGTCTAGGGTTGCCGGACCCCCAGTCCGGGTGAGGTTTCCCCTGGTTTCTGGGCTCCAGCCCACCGCCGGAAACCCCACCCACTAACAGGCACATCACTGGTGCAATGTCCCTGTCACGATGACGTCACCTGGAAGTGATGTCATTGTGTCGCCGATGTCAGGGGGTGATGCTCCAGTTTTTGGGCAAACTCTATTGTTTCAAAGGCAAAAAACCATCGAATCTTGCCCAAAATGAAAGCGCCACCCCCCCTGACGTCGGTGACACAATGACATCACTGCTGGGTGTGTCACACAGAGATGTGCCTGTTTGGGGGTGTGCGTGGCAGAAGATCCCAGGAAGGACCCGGGAGCAGTGTTCCCTCTAAACTGAGTTAATGTGAGCTAGCTCACAGTTGTTTAGCCTCCAGCTCACACATTTTTGTCTTGGCTCAGGAAGGATGGCTCCGGAGCAAACTAATTTATGCAGTAGCCAAATTGCTCGCTCACAACTTTAACGCCAGTAGCTCACAAAATAGAACTTTTGCTCACAAGACTCCACAGTTTGGTTTAGTGGTTAAGTGTGTGGACTCTAATCTGGGAGAACCGGGTTTGATTCCCCACTCCTCCACTTGCACCTGGCTGGATGACCTTGGGCAAGCCGTAGTTCTGATAAGAGCTGTCCTTGAAAAAGAGCAATTTCCCTCAGAGCTCTCTCAGCCCCACCTCCCTCACAGGGTGTCTGTTGTGGGGAGGGGAAGGGAAAGGAGTTTGTAAGCCGCTCTGAGACACCTTTGGCTAGTGAAGGGCGGGGTATGAATCCAATCTCTTCTTCTTCTTCTAAAAGGTAGAATCTGGCAATCCTACTTTCGTCACGCGATAAGAAGACAAGTCCCTGGCAGTGTTCCCTTTAAGCTGAGTTAGTGTGAGCTACCTCACAGTTTTTTTAGCCTCACACCTTTTTGTCTTAGCTCAGGAAGGAGGGGCTCCAGAGCAAACGAATTTTTGCAGTAGCCAAATCGCTCACTCACAACTTTAATGCCAGCAGCTCACAAAGTAGAATTTTTGCTCACAGGATTCCACAGCTTAGAGGGAGCATTGGTCCCTGGAAAAGACAATAATGCAAGAATCACTGGAAAAGGCAATCATGCTAGTAAAAGTCGAAGGCAGCAGGAAAAGAGGAAGACCCAACAGGAGATGGAGGGACTCTAAAAAGGAAGCCATGGCCAGGGGTCATTTCCTGCAGGAGCGCACAGGGGCGGAGCTCCTGCAGTAAAGAGCCCAGGGGGCGGGCACATGCAACAAGCCCCACCCCCTGCTCCCAGCAGTTCTCAGTCAGAGCAAGAAGCAGCCAGGTAAGTTGCAGAGCTCCCCCCTGCCCCCCCCGGCCCAAAACTATCCAGTGGCAACTTTAAGACCAAGTTTTATTCAGGTACAAGCTCTCCCTCCTCTGTGAGGACAGAACTGCACTCCCCACCCCCGATAGCTAGAAATCCAAAACAGTCTGGTGGAGCCGTGGTCCTCAGTTTGCAACACCTGAGCAAGGCTGTTAGCAACAAGGCGCTTGGGAGGTTGTTCATTCATAGGGTCGCCGTAAACTGAAAGTGACTCGGTGGCATTTAACCTACCAGACAACCTACCTAGCAAGATTTCATCAAGGCAGCTTCCCGTAATGGTCACCACCACCCCTTCTCCTCCCCACTTTCCCAGACGTAAATGGGGTATGCGCGCTTAGATGGTGTCATTTTTAAAAGGAACGTCCAACCCACACACAGAACTGAGACGTCACCACCAGTGCTCCTTCTAAGCCGTGGAGTCTTGTGAGCAAAAATTCTACTTTGTGAGCCACTGGCATTCAAGTTGTGAGCGAGCGATTTGGCTGCTGCGTAACTTAGTTTGCTCTGGAGCCCTCCTTCCTGAGCCGAGACAAAAATGTGTGAACTGGCAGCTAAAAAACTGTGAGCTACCTCACATTTACTCAGCTTAGAGGGAACACTGGAGCACAGCTCAGTTATTACAAAAGCAGGTAACGGCTCTGTTTATCGCCAGAATAAAAACCAGTTTTGCCCTCCGATACTCAGCCCATATTTGCAAGTACAGTACACTTCTGCTTCTGGAGCACAGCTCATATGACACAGAGGGTACACATAAGAGTTGCCAGGAGCAGGGAAATATTGTCTCTTGGAAATAAAAAATCCTTAGAATTCCTCTTCTCCTCCCTTGACAGCAAGGCAACTTCTAAAAGTTAACGGTAAAGGTTCCCTTGCTCGAAAGCCAGTTGAATCCGACTCTAGGGTTGTGGTGCTCATCTCCGTTTCAAAGCCGAAGAGCTAGCGCTGTCCGAAGATGTTTCCGTGGTGCTGTGGCCGGCATGACTAAACACCAAGGTGCACGGAACGCTGTTCCCTTCCCACTGAAGTGGTACCTATTTATCTACTTGCAATTTCTTGCTTTTGAACTTCTAGGTTGGCAGGAGCTGGAACTAGAGATGGGAGCTCACTCCGTCATGTGGCACCCGGGTCTCGAACTGCTGAACTACCGACCTTCCACAGCCTGCAGTTCAGCGTCTTAACCACTCTAGCCACCACAGCTCCAAGAGGCAACTTCTAGCATATGTTAAAACAATATATATCAACGTGAACAACTACAGTTGCGAGCTCTGGGATGAGAAGTATCTGGAGATCTGGGGGGTGGAGCTTGTGAGGGATTTGGGACGGGGAAGGGGCCTCAGCAGGGTACAGTGCCATACAGCCCACCCTCCAATGCAGCCAATTTCTCCAGGGGAGCTGATCTTGATCATCTGGAGATCAATTGTATTAGCGGGAGGTCTCCAGGTGCCAGTTGGAGGGCAGCAGGGGTCATTTCCTGCGGGAGCTCCGGGAGTAAGGAGCCCAGGGGGCGGGCACATGCAACAAGCCCCACCCCCTGCTCCCAGCAGCCCTCAGTCGGGCCACGAGGCGCAAGAAGCAGCCAGGTAAGTTGCAGCGCCCCCCGCCCACCTTCAGGTACAAGCTTTCCCTCCTCTGTGAGGGCAGATCTGTGCGTCCTCCACTCATAGCTAGCAATCCAAAACAGTCCAGTGGCACCTTTAAGACCAAGTTTTATTCCGGTACAAGCTCTCCCTCCTCTGCGAGGACAGATCTGCACATTCTCCCCCCCCCCAATAGCTAGCAATCCAAAATAGTCCAATGGAGCCTGAGTGGTGGGTGTTGCCTTCTGACACACTTCCGGTGATGTCAGGATGGGTGGCATATGCAAATGTTATCCTAATAAGTTATGCTAATGAGCTCCTGCACCTCTTTTTCTACGAAATGTCCACTGGAGGGGCAGCAACCCTAGTGAACCACACACACACACACACAGAGAGACTACAATAAAATTGTCTGCAGAAATAAAATTAGCCAGTATAAAATACCAGTTCTGCAAAGGTTTGCTCAAACAGGAACATTCTACAAATTTCTCAAGGTGGGTAGCCATGTTGGTCTGAAGCAACAGAACAAAGCTAGAGTCCAATGGCACCTTTAAGACCAATAAAGTTTTATTCAAGTGTGCATGCAGATGAAAGCTCACACCTTGAACAAAACTATGTTGGTCTTAAAGGTGCCATTGGACTCTAGCTTCGTTCTACAGATTTATTTGCTTCCTAAAGGCAAACGAGGCTGATTATATCCAAGCTCCTGTCGGGGGGAAATCCAGAAGATTAGGGCCTTTACTGAAAACTCTTGAGTCACCTACCCCAAGTGATATGACCTTCTGGAGGATTTATACCTGGATCAGAGCCTTCCCTAATTATGGTAATGGCTTGGACCCAGTGGACAGTGGTATGAGCCCAGGTGAGGGCAGGTGTCCCTTGCTTGGGGCAACATAACCCCTGGAACTGGCCCTGCTTGGCAGGCTGGTATTCCAGCATCACTCCTCTGTGTGCGTGTTAAGTACTGTCAAGCAGGGCTATTTTGGGGCAGGAACGCACAGGAACGGAGTTCCGGCTGGCTCCCAAGTTGGCTACGCCCAGCAGGAACTCATTAGCATAATAGGCCACACCAAACAGCAGAAACTCAGTAGGATTGGCTACATTAGGGGCGTGTGGCCTAACATGCAAAGGAGTTCCTGCTACAAAAAAGCCCAGGGTTTTGACAATAAACAAGGAAAACAGAATAAGAAGCAAAAGGTGGGTGTGGCTGAATGACCACACTTCTGGTAACACAGGGGTGTGGCCTAATATGCTAGTGAGGTGTGCTGTCAGGGGTGTGGCCCAATATGCTAATGGGTTCCTGGTGTTGGGTGTGGCCTGTTATGCTAATGTCGCTGCTGAGCTTTTTCTACAAAAAAAGCCCTGCTGTCAAGTAATGTTCAATTTATGGCGACTCTATGAATAAATGTCCTTCCAGACTTCCTGTCATTAATGGCCTGCAAACCGTGGGCCGTGGCTTCCTTACTGGAAAGTTAAAAGAAGAGGGGGGAAATGTAATCAATCTTATTGGTTCACAAAATTAAATTAGCCCACAAAATTAAAAGAAAAAAGTTCCACAGGAAAACATCTTATACAGAAGATTAGTGAACTTTACTTGGATTTTTGTCTTCTGTATTGAGTACTGCTGGATCCTAACCCTTTAAGAAATTACAAGAGTGTTTGCACTGGAGAAATATTTGAACTGTGAAGAATTGTTAAAATTGTCTTGGATAATATACGTTCTTTCTACTTCGGTTCGTAAGTTATTCACGGAGTGTTTGTGTTTTGATACAACCTCCTCCCGTGAGCTCTCTTTTGGATATAAAACCACCTGCAGGTTGGCAATCCTAATCTGTTCAGTTCAAGACCGATGCTTCCTCTACACCGTGGAGTCTTGTCAGCAAAAATCCTATTTTGTGAGCTCCTGGCATTAAAGTTGTGAGCGAGAGATGTGGCTGCTGCATAAATTAGCTTGCTCTGGAGTCATCCTTCCTGCGCTAAGACAAAAAGGTGTGAGCCGGAGGCTAAAAAGCTGTGAGCTGGCTCACACTAGCTCAGCTTGGAGGGAACACTGATCAGGACCGATGCTCCCTCTCAGCTGTGGAGTCTTGTCAGCAAAAATCCTATTTTGTGAGCTCCTGGCATTGAAGTTGTGAGCAAGCAATTTGGCTGCTGCCAGGGCCGGCTCACTCACTAGGCGTCTAGGCGATCGCCTAGAGCGGGCTGGCCCTTAGGGGCACCAAACTGCACCCAGCCTCATACTCTGGGAGTTTCTTGATTATTTGTGTTTTTCATTCTTCCTAAAATGCATTTATTTTTGAAAATTGGTGGGCAGGGGGGGGGCGCCAGAAGGGATCCCCGCCTAGGGTGCAAAATAAGCTGGGGCCGGCCCTGGCTGCTGCATAAATTAGCTTATTCTGGAGCCATCCTTCCTGCGCTAAGACAAAAAGGTGTGAGCCGGAGGCTAAAAAACTGTGAGCTGGCTCAGACTAACTCAGCTTAGAGGGAACACTGGTCAGGACCCCCACTTCAACGTCACAGAATTTACTCTGTGTGTGTATGTGTAGATGTGTGCATTAAAAAAAGAAAGAAAGGGAAGAAAGAGGAAGCTTTATGAAGGGAGCCTGCTGTCTGGCCGAATCCCTTTTTGGGCGACATTCCTGTCAAAACCGCAAGCGAAATGGCACCGAAAATTCTCGTGCCGGCTCGGGCATTTCCGTCGGATCCCGAGTCGAGCTCCGTCACAGGAGCCGAACATCTTCGTTCATTTCCGGGAACATTCGTCTCCCGCATTCCATTCGACTATGAATGAGCTAAAGATACGCCTCTCTCGTCTCCTCAGGTCCACTTCGTGTCACTTCGGTAATTTCCGTCCGTGGGGGGGGAGAAAGGAAACGGACCGCCGTTCGCATCCCTTCGGCCCTTTCCGCGGCCGCAGATTCGCGGCCGCAGATTCGCTCGCGGCGGAGCTCCCGAGGCGACGCGAGTCGTCGGCTCGTTCCGTCAAGACTTCTGGCTCCACCCACCCCCCTGCCCGAACGGAGACGCCTTTCGGATTGTTCCGGAGAACGAGCGGCAGGGGAAGGCCTTCGGGCCCCCTTCGGCACTTTCCGTCAGCGCTCGGGCGGACTCGGTGCCTGACGGGCCGGGGCCTTCCTTTCCTTCGCTTCCCCTGCTCTCCTTCACGGCTCGGTTAACGGTCGCCGCCAGTTTAAATGAGTCCGGGTCCCGGCCGCCGCGTCACCCCCTGAGGCGGAGGCGGAGTCTGTCAGGAGGAGGAGGAGGGGGGAGAGGAGACCGAGAGCGAGCAAGAGAGAGAGAGAGGAGGAGGAGGGGGCGCCCTCCCCCCCCACCTCCCTCATCCGGGTCCTGTCCCTGAGGGGGAGCCGGGGCAGGATGACGGTGCTGCAGGACCCCGTCCAGGTACTGACCCCGCCGGTGGGAGGCCTGGGCTG
>NW_015172062.1:175328-199959 GCF_001447785.1 Gekko japonicus | reverse complement strand
GCCACTGCCCCCTCCCCTTCTCTTGGAAGGAACCCTCCTTTCCCCTTTTTTTAAAAAAAGGCCCTTTAAATGGTCCCTTCCACTTCACATTCTCGGTCGCCCCGCGTCCACTGCGGTTAGCCTTCATCCCTCTTTACCTTACCCCCCACCCCCATCCCCGGCCATTGCAAGGGTGACCTTTTGCCTTTTTGATCCCGGGGTCTCTCCCTTGGAAGGAGCATCCCGCCTTCTGAGGTCTCCCTGCTGCCTTCCCCAAATGACGCTCCTCTTTGCTTATTGTATCTAGATACAGGTTTGGTGCTCCCTCCCGGGGTTGCCTGTCTTGGCATTTCGATAACTGCTTGGCAGTGAAGTAAAACATCACGAAATCGTAATGCTGCTGGTTCACCCTTCTCCACTTTGCCATGACTTTAACCCAATTTCACCCCCTTTCCTTTAGTCATACTTGCTTATGCATTGTACTCCTTATCATACATGCGTTCTGTTTTTAATATAGCTATGTTAGATATTTATATCCCACTTTCCTCCTCCATGGGAAGCTAGCGTAGCTCACAATATTGTCTTCCTCTCTTCCATTTTGTCCTCGTGACAGCAATACGGAGCAGAGGTCCATCAGTGGCTATTAGCCACAAGGGATAGATAGGAACTCTCGGTCTGGGGCCAGTGATGCTCTGTATTCTTGGTTTTTTGGGGGGGGCAACAGTGGGGGGGGCTTCTGGTGTCCTGGCCCCACT
Source organism: Gekko japonicus (assembly GCF_001447785.1). Taxonomy (NCBI): domain Eukaryota; kingdom Metazoa; phylum Chordata; class Lepidosauria; order Squamata; family Gekkonidae; genus Gekko; species Gekko japonicus. The sequence continues at coordinate 199,225 of NW_015172062.1, read as the reverse complement.
GGTGGACCTCCTGATGGCACCTGGTATTTTCGGCCACTGTGTGACAGAGTGTTGGACAGGACCATTGGTCTGATCCAACATTGGCTTCTCTTATGTTGTTATGTTCTTAAACCTGTGAGGCAGGTTCGGTTGGCAGAGAGTGACTGGTCAACCCTGCAAGCTTCCATTGAGGAGTGGGCATTTGAACCTGGGTCTCCCAGAGCCCTGTCTGGCACTTTCCTCTTTTTCTCTGGCACTTTTCCTTCTCTGGCGTTTGCCTTGTGCTCACCCCTTCTCCACATGTGAACACACAGGAAGCTGCTTCCTACTGAATCAGACCCTTGGTCCATCAAGGTCAGTATTGTCTACTCAGCCTGGCAGCAGCTCTCCAGAGTCTTTGATGGAGGTCTTTCACATCACCTCCTACCTGGTCTTTTTAACTGGAACGCCAGGGATTGAACCTGGGACCTTATGTATGCCAAGCAGGTGCTCTACCACTGAGCCACAGCCCTTCCCAAGACATTATCATGTGGGGAGTACAATACAGCCCGCATGACATTTTCTGGTATCTTTGTTCAGTTGAAAAGTTTCAAAGTTATGAGCCATCACCAGTATTTTAGGAGCCTAGCTATCTAGGCAGCTGGGATTTTTCCAGTCCTCAGTATTACAATAGAATTGTATTTTATCTATATATTTCTTCCACATCCCACTGTTTTTTATAACCTCAGCACCACAGATATCCCATATCCATGGATTCCTTTGAATGTGTATACATTCCACAGACTGGACACCTTCCCCTCCCCCCTTCTTAGTCCATACACTTACTTGATTGTTCCTTATTTATTCGTTTGGAATTCAGTGCTTTATTCTTCTGAAAGGTAGGATTAAAACATCTTAAAACTAGAAATATTCAAAGCTGTGTTAAGGGGTAATGTTCAAGCTACCAAGGTAAAATCATACATTAGCAACAAATATTTAAAAAGCCGTAGAGCATAGAATGTTCTGTAATCTCCTTTACTGTCTCTTGTAAACGTTATCTCAAACAAGGATTCACATTTAATCTGGGGACTCTTGAGCTCGGTTGTTGCAGGTCTCCATTGAGAGAGCATTTGTGGGGTAAGGGCCAAGAATGGCTTTTGTGATCCACCTGATGAAGAGTTGTGTGTGAATCAGATGGTTGCATAGTCCTGCTGTGGTGGTTGTCATAATATAATATAGAACAAAGCTGGAGTCCAGTGGCACCTTTAAGACCAACCAAGTTTAATTCTGGGTATCAGCTTTCATGTGCATTGATTTGTCTGTGTTTTTAAATCATTTACTTCATTTTATCAATTGTAAAATGTATACTGTTTAGCAGTTTTGTGGAAGCCGCACTGAGCCTGCATTCAAATTCTTTGAATGCACATGAAAGCTTATACACAGAATTAAACTTTGTTGGTCTTAAAGGTGCCACTGGACCCAAACTTTGTTCTGTTGCTTCAGACCAACATGGCTACCCACCTGAATCTATAATGTAATGCAGACCTTTTTAAAGGAAGACAGACCATTGCTAGAAAGGCATGAAACCCCACTGACCCATCTTCCACAATCACTGCAGTAGCAGAGGGGTTGTGTTTTGACAAAGAAACCTGTTTGTTTTTGCTGTCATTAGTAATTCTTGTTTCTGGGTCTTAGAACACAGTCAAATGTTGTGTTCCCCTTTTTTTGATCTGCTTCCCCCAAGGACAAGGGAAGGAAATGTCACTTTCCTTTCAGCTGCACAGGCTTAATGGACTGCCTGTCTTGTGATTTTAGGAGCAGTCTGTATGAAGTTTGTAGCCTTCTTTCACCAGTCATGGCCCTCTCAATCCTAGCCTAATATGTATATCCAATATTGGGATTTGCTGTTGGTAGCCTTTATCTGCGAGTATAGTAAAAACTCTCTTGGAATTGGCGAGCTAAGTCCCAACACCTTTTATTTTTCCTTGGTAATTAGCATAGATCCTAATGCCGTTTTTGCAGCCTTCTAACAGTAGCCACACGTAAGGCTTCTTGCAGTACTTCCAGTATTAGCACACCCAAGTGTGGCCCCCATCTGCAGATATCTAAATCTATGGATTGGGGGCATATCTTATATTCTAGTAGCCACCTGTGGCCCCATCTGCAGATAGCTAAATCTGTGGGTTGGGGCCATGTGGAGGCTAAAGAGATTTTTGTGCACACTTGGGAAACTCCCCAGGTTTGCAGAAAAATCTTAAATTGTTAAATCCCCCCCCCCAAATAAAAAAAAATTAAAATGTCTGCGCATGCGCAGACAACACATTTTTTCTTATGCAGCGGTGATTTTCTTTTGCAGCTGGCTGCGGTGGGCAGTGAACACTGGGAGCTGCTCTGGGCTTGGCCGCAGTGTTGGAGCCCAATGGTGGATGTGGGGAGCTGCTCTGGGCTCAGCTGCAGGATCGGCAGACCCTGGAGCTGCTTCGGGCCCAGCTGTGGTGGCAGCACACAGCAGGAGCTGCTCCGGGCTCGGCCATGGTGTCGGGAGCTGCTTGCGGCCTGGCTACTGGGGCAGCACATTTCGGGAGCCGTTCAATCTCAGACACAGCACAGGCAGACTCCAGGAGCCGCTCTGGGTTTGCAGGAGCTCCCAGGCATCGCTGCTGTGGTTGAGCTTCAAGGTGAGCACCAGCTCATCAATGGGGGAGGGGAGATGGGAGGGCCCCACTAGTTTTGCGGACTCCCCCTGGTTTGCACTAAACAGATTTTTCTGCAACTTTGGATAAATCCCCAAGTTTGCAGAAAGATCTGAAATCTTAAAAAAATACACTGGGGGGGGGTAAATTTCCTTCCTGCCTTCAACGTGGGGGAGCTTGGGAGCTGTGGTGGGCCTGGTGACAGTCACAGCGAAGCAGCCCAGTGGCCATGGCAGGCTGTGGCAGCAGCTGCAGGAGAGGGCAGGGGTTGTGGTGGCGGTCTCAGGAGAAACCAGGAGCCTCACCAGACCCAGTGAGAAAGTGGGGGGAAGATGGGGCTGCCCCATCACCTGTCTTGTAGATGCTTGTTAAATAAGCAGCTTTGATGTGGAGAATTGTTATGGATGGCAACCACCTGTGGTTCAGCTGCTACTGATGTAGCCACAAGCAGTAGTAACGATGGGCTCCTTCCTACTCAGTGTTCTGAGGATGAATGTGAATTCTGTCTTATCAGCTGTTGTCCTGGAACCCTCTGAGGCGGGCGTAAGTGGTGCTAAACTTCAATGGCCTTGATTTGCAATGGCGCTTTCCGTGTGGTGGCATTACAAATGTCGATACGGTTTCAGGATGTGGGAGACTAGTTTAGATTTCAAGGTTCCAGAACCAGGCTTTCGAGATCCAGCATCAAAGTGTACGGGCATTTGCCCTGTGTGGTTGAAGAGGCAGAGATGCCAGCCTTATGTTTCTGGGTATCTGGGCAACCAGGCCCCTGAGGCTGTATGCTTGGAACAGATGGGTCTGGTTGTTAGGGTCATAGCTCATCCTAAGAATGCTGGCTCCCTGGACTGGGCATACCTGTGCGGTCCATTTGCGGTGGTCACCGCTTCACCCAGCCACACTCTCTCGTTCTTTTTCCTTCTTGCTATCGTGGAAATTGCTTTGGATTACTAGGCAACATGTCCAGTTGGGCCTGTGTTCAAAATGCAAGACAGGAGAGCAAGTTTCCCTTCTGCCATGATCTTACCTTGTACCAGGGCTCCCAAGTACTTACCTTAATTCGGCGGGGATATAAAGTTCTTCTCGGGACCATTCCCACGCGGAAAACACAGGTGCTGCACTATTCCGTCGCCCAGACATGACGTAGGCACATAGCCGGGTGACGCTCTAGCAATGGGGCTGGAAACTTGATGGTACCATCGAGTTTCCAGCCCCATTACTAGAGCGTCGCCCAGCTATGTGCCTAAGTCACATCTGGGAGACGGAATAGTGCAGCGCCTGTGTTACAAGCAAGAATCTTCCGGCAGGGAAGCATGTGTCCCCCGCCGGTTTGTAGGTAGGTACTTGGCAACCCTACCTTGTAGGCAGGTGGCTGTTCCCTAACCCCAGCCCTTCTCCTGCAAGATGAGGATTGTAATACCCTGAGAGCTAGTTTGGTGTAGTGGTTCACAGCTGTTCTTGAAAAAGAGCAGTTTCTGTCCGAGTTCTCTCAGCCCCACCTACCTCACAGGGTGTCTGTTGTGGGGAGGGAAAGGGAAAGGAGTTTGTAAGCCGCTCTGAGACTCCTTTGGGTAGTGGAGGGCGGGATATAAATCCAATCCCTTCTTCTTCTCTTTATCAGGTTGTTGATTCTTGAGAAAGTATTGAGAATGCGGTGAGTGCTTAGGCCCAAACAAGGTCACTTCCATAAGAGGTTTTTCTCTGATTATCTCTGGTTTGGCATCCTGTTGTCCACTTTCTTTGTTTGCCCCTGCTTTACTACAATCTTTGCCAAACTTGGCTTGGGGAAAAGTTGCATTCCTAGTGTCATGTATGTTGCACAGACTGGAAGGTGTGCACTTTAGCTGGTGGCGAGGACAGGACTCTGTAAATGAGGCTGCCCTGGCCCTTGAAATAAAATGTGTCCTGTCTATTGACATACTTGTATTAAATAAAACATGGCTATTGGATAAATAATAGCCTGTGACTTGTGCATGTATGCTTTGGTTTTCCTTCTTTTTCTCTTTTCAGCCGATGCCTAGAGAAGTCTGAGTGGTTCTTTCAGAATTCCAGACCTTTCCCCTTTTAAAAAGAAGAAAACCAAGTAGCTTACATAATTAGCAAGAGGAAAACTTAAGTATATGTGGCTGAGGTGAAGGCAGGGCCCTAAGTGGTCAGGGGTAAAACTGCTGCTCTTCACCGGTTGCATCTTCTCTTACTTTCCCTCCCTGGCCTAATCAATTTTGAATAATGCAAACATTAATGTTGTACGTGCGCAGCAATGGCATGAATTGTTCTTGGCTTTCTTAATGGGCTGTTGCCACAGAAATGGGTTTGGTGACGGCTGCTGATTGGTAGCCACCCTGAAAAGTAGTGGTGCCTGTCCCACATCGGTAGAAATATTCCTGTTGCAGATTAAAGGTGAGGCTTCAGCATACCTGTCTGCTGTGTGATAATGGGAGCAGAGAGGACTAGTCCCTAGTGAACAATACAGTTCTTTCTTGTTGGCCTAAGTGGTGTTGATGGGAGTGTGAAGCCAGCTTTCTGAGATACATGAAGAGTTTTATATGCGTCCCATATAACCTTTCCATTGGCTCTCACCTGCCTTACAGCACTCTCCTGAGCACCCTCCCAAATTCACTGAAGTCAGTGAGCTTAGATGGGCGTTGCTCTCCTTAGGCTTGCACTGTAAATCAGAGCCAGTGAGAAGATCAAGGAAGCTGAAATGGTCCGGGAGCAAGCCAGGGCCAAGTGGCTCCGGTGCCACCACAAGCCGGCACTGCAGGGTCCGCCCAGCTCAGATCTGGCAGGCAACGCCCATTTACAGGTGCCATCTCACTCACTGGTGTCTCCTGCAGTGCTGCCATTGGCAGAGGTGCCACGGGTGAGTCAGCACCAGTCAGTGGTGCCACTAGCTGGGTCTGGGCTGAGTGGACCCTGCATCTCCGGCCGAGTTAGTGGGGCTTGGCTTGGCTTCCCCCTGCCTGTTAGTATTTGTTGTTGTTGTTCAGTCGCACAGTCGTGTCCAACTCTTCGCGACCCCATGGACCAGATCACGCCAGGCCTTCCTGTCTTCCGCCGTCCTCTGAAGTTTGCTCAACTTCATGTTTGTTGCATCTATGACACTGTCTAGCCATCTCATCCTTTGCCGTCCCCGTCTTCTTTGACCTTCAATCTTTCCCAGCATCAGGGTCTTCTCCAGGGAGTGCTCCCTTCTCATTGGGTGGCCAAAGTATTTGAGCTTCAGTTTCATTATCTGGCCTTCCAGGGAACAGTCAGGGTTGATTTCTTTTAGGATTGACTGATTTGATCTTCTTGCAGTCCAAGGGACTCTCAAGAGTCTTCTCCAGCACCATAGTTCAAAAGAATCTATTCTTCTTACTTACTTATTTGGATTTACATCCCGCCCTCCCCGCAAGCGGGCTCAGGGCGAATTCCAACAGTATAAAATACAATACATTTAATACCAGTTTAAGAACATAGTATAAAATAACATAACTCCTAAGCACTGTGTGAATTCTAGTGGAGACCATAGTGGTTAAGATGGTATTCAAACTTTAAATATTTTAAGGATCTTTAAGAGGGTTTTAAGATCTTAAGGATCCAGGCTACAGATGGAGGCCAGCCAAAGGAAGGGGACGCCCGAAGCCTCAACCAAAAGCCTGGGGGGAATAGCTCCATCTTGCAGGCCGCGTGGAATTGTAGTAGCCCGTGGTTCCCAAATATTTCAGTTCTGCATCATACTCTTGTGTACAACTTACCTATACTGTGGACCCGCCTACAGAGGCAAACATGTGCCCCCATCTCTCTCCTGTGCATCTTGACGTTGGTATTTTTTTGCTAGTTGATTTACCTCCCGTTTCATTTCAGTATGGCTGCGAAGAGATGGAAAAGAGATGTGAGGAATTTTGGAAGAAGTCTTTTATTCACTGAGATTGGATAAAGAGTAATATTACTGGGGAAAACACTGGTTACTTCTGACTAGTCATGGGTCTTTTTTTACCCCTATTTGCAGGGGTCATTTCGTAGAAAAAGGTGCAGGAGCTCATTAGCATAACTAATTAGCATAACTTATTGGCACATGCCACACCCCCTGACATCACCGGAAGTGTGTCAGAAGGCAACACCCACTGCTCAAACTCCACTGGACTGTTTTGGATTGCTAGCTATTGCTAGCTATTGGGGGGGGGGGAATGTAGCAGATCTGTCCTCGCAGAGGAGGGAGAGCTTGTACCTGAATAAAACTTGGTCTTAAAGGTGCCACTGGACTGTTGGGGGCCGGGAGGGGAGCTCTGCAACTTACCTGGCTGCTTCTTGCTCTCACTGAGGGCTGCTGGGAGCAGGGGGTGGGGCTTGTTGCATGTGCTCGCCCCCTGGGCTCTTTACTGCCGGAGCTCCGCTCCTGTGCGCTCCTGCAGGAAATGACCTTTGCCTATTTGTAATACAATGTGATACATTAGTTAGAGTGTCGGACAAGGATCTGGGAGCCCCAGGTTCGAATACCCACCCTGCCATGGAAGGTTAGTTGAGTGAACGCGGGTCAGTCATGTACTAACCTACCTCACAGGGTTGTCATGAGGTTAACATGGAGGAGGGGAGAACAGTGTAAGCCGCTGTGGGCCCCCGTTGGGGAGAAAGGCAGGGTATATATGAAATAAATACAGTGGGGAGTTGATGAGGGGATGTGAGCTTTTCTTGTGGCCCCACCCACATGACATGATGCATCAGATTCCGGGTGGCTGGGGCTGCTACTAATGCATGGCTTTGGTTGCTGCTCTTGATGAGTTCCTTTCATTTGAACACACAGCAAGTACCTGTGTAGTTAGGTGTCCAAAAACGTAACTTTTTTGTTTTTTGGGGTAACTCATTCTAGTCTGGGAATGCCTACTCTGAACATAAGAACACAAGAGAAGCCAATGTTGGATCAGGCCAGTGGCCCATCCAGTCCAACACTCTGTCACACAGTGGCCAAAAACACCAGGTGCCATCAGGAGGTCCACCAGTGGGGACAGGACACTAGGAGCCCTCCCACTGTTGCCCCCCCCCCCAGCCCTCTGTTCTAACTTGCTAGAAAAAGAAGTTAATAAAAGAACGTTGTTAGTGAGACCATTGAGGCAGCATAGCACTGGGTTGTCTGCTTTGACTTGCAGCAGCCATCTAAGGTCTTGGGCAAAGATCTTTCTCAGCCTGAGAATCCCTTGAACTGCGTTTGATTGAACTGGGACCTTGGGCACATCAACTGTGTGTTCCAGAACCTTGTGCCCTTTGTGCCAAATAGATAATTATCAGAAGTTGGTTGTTTGAACTAATTCATTGTACAGATGAACAGCTGAGAGATGTGTGGAATACAGCAACAGCAATTAAATTAAATCATTGTATAAAATTATGGGGGAAAGTTTCACATAAGTCTGTTTGTCAAAATTGGTTTCCTTTCATACTGTATGGAAGTAGAAGATAAACACGTTTTAAATAAAGAAAACACTTTTTAAAGGAGTGTTTAAAACCAAGCTTGATGTTGCTTGTCTGATTTTAGACATCTAGCCTGCTTCTTAGCCAAATCTGCTGTCTGGGAGTAGAGGGGGCAGGGCACATTTGTGAGGGGACATTGCCCCCTGGGCCCCCCCAGTAGCTATAGGCCTGATAGCAAGGAAACATTTATACAGGTCTTCAAGTAATGGTCAAAAGAAGATATCTGACAATTGCTTAAATTGTTATTTATGTTGTAATCTGCTCAGAGCCCCGCAGTCGTGGGGGAGACTGAACAAACAAACAAATAAAATTACTGTAACTAAACAGGTTAAAATGAGTTGTTGCAGAAATTGCAGTATAATGGAGTGAATGTGGAAAGTAAAATAATTTGATTTTTACAGTCAAATGAAATCAGTAACAAACAACTTTTTGGCTAGTAAGCACATGCTGACACTGAAACAGAGTCTGAAGTGGTGCAGGTTTTTTGTTTTTGCTTTTCTGTTTAGGCTAATCTTCCTTTTCTCTATCCGGCCCCAATGCAGGCTGCTATATGGCAAGCACTTAACCACTACGCTTATCGGGATGCAGTGTTCCTGGCAGAGAGGTTGTATGCAGAAGGTATGCATACCCAATGGTGCTAGGTTTGTGCTTTCTGTGGGTTTTTCTAGGTGGTATTTTAGCTTTGTTCATTAAGTCACAACGTGGAGATTGGCAGTAAAGTACATTCAGCCGAGTGGACTGATTTAAAAAAGCAGTCTAAATCACTCCCCCAAAGCCCAATTTCAATCCGTGATTTAAATTTTTTTAAATCCAGTTTTATTTAAATATTTCATAAATAGTTGTGCACATAAAGATGGGAATATCACAAAAGCATCCAAGCCAGGAGACCTAAAGACAATAGGACTCCCCAGCCATGCAGAAAATTATTACTTCATAAATTGACGGGGACTTTGGAAGAGCTTGATGAAGGCTGAATATGCCCAAGGAGGCACAGAACACTGAGAGCAGCTGAGTGGCTAGCACAGGAGCCGGGGGACGGGGGTGGCCTGCTTAAATCCCAGAGAGTGTATAGAATCTTGGAGAGGGAGGTCTTGGGTGCAAGGGAGTTTTTGAAATAGTCCCCTACCAATGCTCCCTCTAAGCTGTGGAGTCTTGTGAGGAAAAATTCTACTTTGTGAGCTACTGGCATTCAAGTTGTGAGCGAGCGATTTGGCTGCTGCATAAATTAGTTTGCTCTGGAGCCATCCTTCCTGAGCTAAGGCTAAAATTTGTGAGCCGGAGGCTAAAAAACTGTGAGCTAGCTCACACTAACTCAGCTTAGAGGGAACACTGTCCCCTACCCTTCCCTGCAATGTCTTGTGAGGCCCCATCTTATATTGATTACAAACTGAACAGACCCTTTATACATCCTCAGGCTACTTTTCATGATTAAAGGAAAGGATACGAAATAATATTAAAAGGGGCCATGGCCACATACGGTAGAATGCTAAACAGACATGGGTTAAAGGCAAGGTTGATAGTTTAACTACTTCAATCCCCAAGCATCAAATGATGGCAGGATGCTAATGTTTTCTTCCTCGGTTTCTTCAGTGCATTCAGAGGATGCCCTGTTCTTATTGGCAACGTGCTACTACCGCTCAGGAAAGGCTTACAAGGCATACAGGCTTCTTAAAGGACACAGTTGTACCACCCCGCAGTGTAAATATTTGCTTGCCAAGTGCTGTGTTGACCTCAGCAAGTAAGTTGCACTTTGAGTCTGTTAGTACTGTTGGAAGCTGTAGTAAAAAAAAAATTTTTTTTAATGATTCCGTTCACTGATTCTTTAGGTCTAAGGCTTGTCACATAATAGAAATTTATTTCTGTTCTCCAGTGTGGGCATAATAAGTGATGGCAATTTGTCTAGAAATAACCAAGGATATACTAACTGAAAGTAACCAACCCCCAGCATCACAGCTGGATTGGGGTGGTGGGAGTGGATTTGGGACGATCTCAAGCTGGGGTGTCAAACATACGGCCCGTGGGCTGATACTGGCCCAAAAAGCACCCCCTGGAGGTTTTGGAAACAGGCTCTCTGTTAGGCCTTCCTCTCAGCCCTGCCACATCTGTAGGAAATGCAGGAGGGACGAGAACTGGGGGTGGGCAGGATCTGGGAGAGTTCCCCAGTAAATCAGTTGTTTTCACTGCTAGGAACCAGTTGCTTAATTGGGTTTCCCTGTGTCCTTTTAAAGTTTATGTCTCAGGTACCTGGCCTGACATTTTACGGCACATGTGGCCTGGCCTGACAAACTGGCATTTATGTCAGATCCAGCCCTTGTAACAAATGAGCCTGACACCTCTGAAAGTCCTCTGACCTGCTCACAGGAGTTCAGCGGAAGTGATTATTGTTGTTGCAGTTCAAGAATGGGGGCACCGCAGCTGAGGGGTGGGCACTCCATTTGTTGAAGAGCTGGGATTTAGCTGCAGTACCAGTGCCGGCATCCATTTTGCTCCTCTCTCTCTTTTTTAAACGAGTCCTCATAATTCTCACTATCATTTAAATAGACTTGCAGAAGGAGAGCAGATCTTATCTGGTGGCGTGTTCAACAAACAGAAAAGCCACGAGGACATTGTGACAGAGTTCGGTGACTCTGCATGCTTCACACTTTCGCTCCTGGGACATGTGTACTGGTACGTCTGGATTTTTTCTTCCTTTTAGGAATAACCTCTCCCTTCAGAGCCAGTTTGGTGTAGTGGTTAAGTGCACGGACTCTAATCTGGGAGAACCGGGTTTGATTCCCCACTCCTCCACTTGCACCTGCTGGATGACCTCGGGCAAGCCATAGTTCTGGCACAGCTGTTCTTGAAAAAGAGCAGTTTCCCTCAGAGCTCTCTCAGCCCCACCTACCTCCCAGGGTGTCTGTTGTGGGGGAGGGGAAGGGAAAGGCGTTTGTAAGCCGCTCTGAGACTCCTTTGGGTAGTGAAGGGCGGGGTATAAATCCATTCTCCTCCTCCTCCTCCTCCTCCTCCTCTTCTTCTACTTCCTCTTCTTCTTCCTCTTCTTCCTCTTCTTCTTTCTCTTCCTCTTCCTCCTCTTCTCCTCTTCCTCTTCTTCCTCTTCCTCCTCCTCCCCACCATTCCACTCCTGCTCTTTGCAGACCTGAGGTTCTTTATGCATCTGTCTGCAGGTGTGGCCTTTGCCACCAGCGAAGCACAGCATAAGAAATACTTATAACTAAGCACCTTCAGCTGCCATGTGAAACAACAGGCCGAGAGGCTTGCTCATGAGTCGATCCTTCGGTAATGGACAGCCCCAGTCAGTTAAATAGACTAGTAATCTAACTCTGTATAAGACAATTTTCATATGCAGTTACAAAATATATCACAGTTTAGAATGTTGCTGCCTCCAGAATAAAAATTCCAAGGACTGTAATGCCCCATGGAGCAGAGAATTACCCAACTTTTAGGAATCCTCTGTTCTTTCCATAGGCAAAAGTCATCCTGTAGGTCAGGCCTGAGCAGGGGGAGTGGTGGAAATGATGGTGTTTTCACCACGGCCTGTAGAAGGAGTCTGGTCTGGTTTGGGCAGCAGGCCAATTACCCTGATGTAGTCTGCATCCACACAGCAGTGATTCCCCGTGTAGTTCTTGCCTCTGCAAATGTACAAGCATTCCCAGTGGCAACAGACCATCCACATGTCAGTTTCTCCTCATACTTTCCTTGCTTCAGCCTGCTGTGGCTGTTATTTCTCACCACCACCAGAGAGGTGGGTGGGGGGCTTTCTTTAAAAAAAAAAAAGGGCAATTGCTCAATCACCAGCATAACATTACAATTGTATATTGAATGTACAGCTTTTTTTCCCTAAAAATTAAGTCTTTGGCTCTTTACATCAAAGAAGTATAAGGGCTGAACTTTTCCCTTTATAAAAAGGAGCTGCGGTGGCTCAAGTGGTTAAGACGGTCAGTAGTTCAGCAGTTCAAGACCCGGGTGTGCCGCATGATGGAGTGAGCTCCCGTCTCTAGTTCCAGCTCCTGCCAACCTAGCAGTTTGAAAGCAGGAAATTGCAAGTAGATAAATAGGTACCACTTCGGTGGGAAGGTAACAGCGTTCCGTGCGCCTTGCTGGCCACATGACCACGGAAATGTCTTTGGACAGCCCTGGCTCTTCGGCTTGGAAACGGAGATGAGCACCGCAACCCTAGAGTCGGATTCCACTGGCTTTCGAGCAAGGGAACCTTTACATTTACCTTTTAAGGAAAAGGGCTTGGGACTGGGGGAAATTAAAAATGTATAGTGGGTCTGTAGAAATGATGCTTGGATGTGCTTACACAAAGACCAAAAGGTATCATACCACTGTATTGTTATATAGGAAGCTTGACCCTCATTTCACAGTTTTTGGTCCCAAAGAGCCACATGCATTGGCTGGTCTTATTAGCCATTAATACAGTTATATATCCACACTAAATGAGTAAATACCACCTGTCAAGATCTCAAGCATAATGCTTACAGATCTAAATTCATCTAGGCAGAACTGCTGTGTTCAAAATAAGTTGTAAAAATCCAGGTACCCATCAGGAAAGGTCAAATAATAAATATCGACCAAGCCATCTAGCTTTTTAGTTTTCACGTTAGTTTTCTTCAGCATTTGGTTGAAAACTCACAGGTCCTCAGTGCCTCATACGTGGTCTGTATTTTTAAGGAATCAAAATTAATTACTTCCCCTGTGGCAGCAGTAGTTTTGATATACAGCTTAAATTGCCAGAATCCTCAGACAAAATATGAAGTGTTTTCTGAACAGAATAAAGACCAAATCTAAGATTTCATTATTCTAATGGCATGTTGTCTATAAAGTGCTACAGTTTGGTTAGCCAGTTTGGTGTAGTGGTTAAGTACGCAGACTCTAATCTGGGAGAACTGGGTTTGATTCCCCTACTCCTCCACTTGCACCTGGCTGGATGACCTTGGGCAAGCCATAATTCTGGCACAGCTGTTCTTGAAAAAAGAGCAGTTTCTGTCAGAGCTCTGGCACAGCTGTTCTTGAAAAAAGAGCAGTTTCTGTCAGAGCTCTCTCAGCCCCACCTACCTCACAGGGTGTCTGTTGTGGGGAGGGGAAGGGAAAGGCGTTTGTAAGCCACTCTGAGACTCCAAGTGAAGGGCAGGGTATAAATCCAATCTCTTCTCTTCTCCTACATCTTTGAATCTGGGGAGGGATAGGAACTCATCTGCTGATAATCTGCTGAACTTCAAGAGCAGTTGGAAGTAGCGAGAAAGCTTCTGCTATGTCTAGAGAAAAATGACCTGGCCCTAGGCTTTAGAGATGCTCTCCCTGGCCCTCCAGCGCCTCTGAGAAGAGCTTCCGTGCCTCTCTCAGTGGAAACCCTGCTCCCCCCCCCCCCCCCCCCATACGCTTTTCACTGCTGATATTTTGGGAATTATTTGCTCAAGCCATGGGAAATAGTTACATGGGGGAGGGAAGCCATGGGAAATAGTTTTTGTTTTTCTGGTCCCCCCCCCCCGGCTGAACACTCACCTCAACTTGATTTAGCAGGTAAAACTATAATGTGCTTTTCTTTCTTCTTCTTTTTTTTACAGCAAGACAGATCGGCTTGCCAAAGGATCTGAATGTTACCAAAAGAGCCTTAGTTTAAATCCTTTCCTCTGGTCCCCCTTTGAATCACTATGTGAAATAGGTAGGTTTTGCTCAGCTTCTTTCATGGGAACAGATGAGTTCTTGCTCCTGAATGTTACCCTCAGGAATGCAGGAATGCCCCCTTTTTCATCTGTTTCATTTGCTTGTATGACTGTTAAATTTACCTGGCTTCTTTCAGATTTCGGTTCTGATGTTACTTTTCGATTGGCGAGGTTTTTTGCAAGTGTGTTTTAATATAGGGTTGTTAGAATAAGGCTGACAAGCCGTTGGGGGGCCTTTCCAGGAGGCTCCAGGAGAGGGGAGGGAAGAAAACATGATTGAACTCCGAAGTGAGTTCTGGGAGAGCTGGCCATCGCATTTAAAGGGACTGCGTTCATTTTCAATGCCTTCTCTCCATTGTAAATAATGGAGGATGGGGCACCTTCTTTTGGGGCTCATAGAACTGGACCCCCCTGGTCCAATCTTTTTGAAACTTGGAGGTTTTTTTGAGGAGAGGTACCAGCAGCTATGCTGAACACGCCCCCCCCCCCCCCGAGCCCCAGATACCCATGGATCAATTCTCCATTATACCCTATGGGGACCAGTCACCATAGGGTATAAGGGAGCGCTTTCCCTGCTTTCTAATAGCCCTGAAGTGGGGCGGAGGGGCTTCAAACCAGGGGATCCCCCACTCCCAACTGGAGAGTGGCAGATTAGAAGACTCCTGGAGGATCAAACATCCAAAAGAAAGAGATTTCAAATTTTTTTTTGATAGACATCAAATGTGCTCAAGAATAGACATGTGTTGGATATCAAAGAGTCTAACAATGAATCTGGATAAAGCAGAGATTCAACTGAAAATATTCGCAGATCTTAACCCTATAGAGGTAGTTTGGCAATGGAACAGGAAACCAAGAGGAAGATGAAGGCTAAACAATGCTCTTTTATTACAAGATGATGAAATAAACAAGTTCAAGAAAGATCTGGAAGAATTTTTAAAAATAAGGCAGAAGGAATGTCCTCAGCTACATTTTGGGAAGCAGGTAAAGCTTCCATTAGAGGAATCTTATTGGCAGCTGCTGCTAAGAAGAAAAGAGACACAGAACAACCCAAGACATTAGTAGGAAAAATCCAGAGATTGGAGCAAGAGCACAAAAAAATCCCAACAAAGATATATTAGTAGAAATCAGACAACTAAAAATCAATTAAATATGTTAGAAATGGAAGAGGTACAGATTTTTTTTTTTTAAAGGCACTTTGAACACGCGAACAAACCTGGCAGATATATTTTGTGTGATGTTTTAGGAAGGAGAAAGAAAAAAGAGTAATAACATATATAAAGAAAGGAGATCAAATTACCTATTCAGAAAAAGAAGTACAAGAACAACTTATCAATGCTCTCTCAAAGAGTAATAACATATATAAAGAAAGGAGATCAAATTACCTATTCAGAAAAAGAAATACAAGAACAACTTATCAATGCTCTCTCAGGAATATACAAAAAGAAATCTGTTTCAGAAAATGGAATAAGAGAATGTTTAAAAGATATCCCAATTTCAAAGTTTATGCCAAACATAGAAAAATCTTAAACCAAACAATAGCAATTCAAAAAAATTTCCCAGGCAATAAAAAATATGAAAAAGGACAAAGCACCTGGCCCAGATGGGTTGACAGCAATGTACTGCAAATATTTTGAAGAAGTTTTAATGATACCATTACAAAAAGTTATGAATGAGATAAAAGAAGGAAAGACAATTCCTCCAACGTGGCAAGAGGCATATATAACGTTAATATATAAAGAAGGCAGTTATGTAACTTCTTCAGTATGTTCCATTACACACTGTAACAATTTTTGTGGATCCACAATACTCCAAGATGAGAAAAAGAGAGGAGGGTTAGCAGTTCCAAATATAAAATTATGATATCAAGCAGCAGGTTTGGTCTGGATTGTGGATTGGATTAAAAATCCAGGACAAAGAATAGTAAAACTTGAATCAGCTGACCTAGATGAATGTGTACATAATTATTTATGGATACAGAAATCGAAAGGATCATAATACATGAAAGGAGTCATATAATTAGTGATGGACTTTTGAGAATACGGTTTAAATGTCAGAATTTATTGAGTCATCCAAATTCCCTGCTCACACCCCTAATATAAGCTTCCCACAATAAGAATACAAGAAATAAAAGTGGTTTCTTAATGTACGGCAATATGGTAAATGCTCAGGGAAAACTCATGTCCTGGCAAGATGTTAGGGATGAAGGAATCAACATTCAATGGAAAAGAGTAAGAATCCAGTAGCACCTTAAAGACTAACAAAATTTATGGTAGGGTATGAGCTTTCGTGAGTCACTGCTACACGGCTACCCATCTTCAACATTCCATGGTTACTATATTACCAATCAGTTTCAAGATTAAAGAAGATTCTCAACATGGAAGGTGATGCTCTAAAACAGATGACTGAGTTCGAACAGCTGATTACAAAACAAAAAGATCATTTACTACGATGGATATATGTTATTCAGTTAGAAACGGAAGAAGAACAAGTGAAAAAAATGTATGATTAAATGCATGTAGAACTTTAGAGAGCAAATACCTGTGCACCAGTGGGAATGGCTATGGGAAAAAGAAATTAAGTTCATAGCCAGCTGGGCATTAAGAGAACATAGGTATAATATGTTTTTCAGATGGTATAGTACTCCAAAAGATATTGAGAAAGTAGACAAAAACTACAAGGAAAAATGTTGGAAATGTCAAGATACAGATGGAACTTTTTACCATATGTGGTGGACTTGTAAAAAAGCAAAAGATATTGGAAGAAAATACTTGGAAAAATGCAGAATATATTAAAATTTAAATTCCCTATGGAAGCTAAGAATATGCTATTAGGAATATTGCCTAATTACCAAAAATTTTGGAAGGGATATTTAAATATATGGTGACCAGCTAGAATCATCTATGCAGCAAAATGGAAATCAGATGTCTGTTCAGGCTTAGAAGAATGGGGGGGAAAACTTGTCGATTATGCGGAAATGGCAAAATTAACAACTTATTTGAGAAACAGATCAATTCAAAATTTGAGGAGAGATGGAATGTCTATTACGTAAGCAAGAGACAAATTTAGAATGAGAAACTGTTTACAAATTGTATATAAAGGTATTGCAATACATATAAATGCATTACAATGTAGAAGCAGAATGAGAATGAGTTTTGAATATAAATGTATAAGGAAGGGGATTTTGAACAAAAATATCTTTTATTTTTATTGTGATAGTAGACTTTCCTTTAAATTTTGGTAAATTAAAAGCTATAGCTAGTATGTAGAAATGATAAAATATGTAATGATGAAATTAACAATATAGTTACAAAATAGATTAGTTATGAAATCTGAAATTCAAAATATTTGAAGTAAGGACTATTGAATTCTATAGAAAATGTATTAAAAATTATAACGAAGGGGATGTTTGGGGAGAAATATTTTCTGTTCTGCATACCTGACAATGTATAATGAGCTTTGATATATATAATTTGTCATACAATCCTTGTTTTCCTTCTGTATCCCTTATCTTGTTTTCTAAAATAAAATATATATTTTTAAAAAATATAAGTTTGGTTTCTCTGTTTCAACCCACATGGCTTTTTAACAGAAGGAACGAAAGGAAAAGGTTCAGAAGAAGAGCAGAAGCTCGAAGGGAATTGAATTCAGGCCTTCATTTGAGTCCAACTACAGCAGTAGCATTGGAGCTGGAAAATACTTTTTTTGCAAGTGTGTCTGAAGCTTTTTCCATTAGGGTTGTCATTATATCTGACATATGTGAGGGATGAAAGATCTTGCTTCTGGGTGCTTTCTTTCTTCTGTCCCTGAAACTGGCTTGCTTGTTTTTGATTAAACGCCTCATGTCCAAGCCATATCTTTCAGGTTTCTCTTGTTTTAGTTTTGAAGCTAATTTGCTTTTGTGTCTATGTGGGTGCACATTTCAAATTGCTGAGCGAAAGCAGGTAGCTGTGTAGCACCATTAGTGGTTTGCAGAGAAGCCATGAAACATGTTTGGTTTTTCCTAACCCGCTTTCCTTGTCGTTGCCAAAAGCCCTGGAATTTGCTTGCCAGATTCCTTGTAGCTTGCTTGCAACAATAGACTTGCTTTCTCAGCCTCCCCCCTGAAAGTTCCTGGTTTATGCATGTAAGCAGGTATGTTTCAAAATATTTCTGTCATGAATTGTCAAACAGTAAGAATATTACTGGTGTGCAAAACAAAAGTCCAGCGGCACCTTAAAGACTAAAGTTTGCTTCAATATAACAACAATTGCTTCAATATTAAAGTAAATGTTGCTAGTCTTTAAGGTGCCACTGGACTTTGTCATCACAACAAAAACATGACCTCTAACCTAACTTCTCTCCGATTTGTCATAATTACATTACTGCTTTAAGAAGCTCAATTTAACTGAATATTGGAACCAGTATTGAAAGCAGCTGTCTAAGAAATGAATTCTTCCACCACCACTGAATGGTATAAAGTTAACATGTCAACGACAACTTAACATATAACAAGAACCTCATACACATGTATTGTAAGTCAAACAACAACACATATTCTGGTGTAAAATGATAAATAAGCTTTTACTGCCAATGCATATTGCTGTAATAAAATCAGTGCTGAAAATATTAGGCAGCATAAAAGCACTAGAGATGTGAAGTCCGGGGGGGGGGGGGGGCAAGAAAAAATAATTCAAGGGGAAAACACATTTCCCCCCTCAAGTCTTTTTTCCAATTTTCCCAGCAGAAAAATTGGAAAGTACTGGGGGGAAAATTCCCCATGAAATATTTTCTCTTTTAGAATGAGTGAAATGCTTTTCAAGACAAGGTGGACATACTGTAGACATATTTAACCCTTAAGTCCAAGATGAATTTCTGCACCTAAAAGAATACCAAATTTTCATGAGGGGAGTGTGCAGGGCTTTCATTGCTTCTCAACTGTTGCATGCCTTCTGTTGTCCTTTTGACCTGACTTGATCTTTTCACCTCTCCCTCAAACCGTTGTGATTCATTTACCCTACAGACTGGGTAAAAAGTAGCTTATTGCCCTACTTTGTAGGAGGCAGGAAAAAAGATCAGAAGGAGGTGGGGCACGAACTCCACTAAAACTTCAGAAGAAAACCGAAAGTTTCTTGGAGAACTTCGCTCTCTCAAACCGAATAGCAAAAATTAAGATGCAAGTTTTACAACAGCATAGGGTGCATCAGCTTGCAGTTTTCTGTCAAGCACTGGGTGTATTTGCAATTTTGCTAGTACAAAACCGAGGCATTTATAAGTTTTAAATTCCATAAACATGTCAGATATTGCACTTGTATATGGTAAGTTATAAATTATGCATTTTATTATGTTAAAGCAATAAAATTAGTTTAGGCTTGATAGGATAGTAAGTATTGCATGTATTTCAATTCTTCCCAAAATTTCTGGTCTCCCCACCACCACTACCAAGGGGTGGGGGCAGTTTTTTCTGTGGCTTCAAAATTTCTGGAAATTGTACATCTCTACCTGGCCCTGCAAAATATAAAGAAATACTTACCTGCCTATGAAATCTATCTGTGCTGCAAAAGAAAATATTGTCTATTTCTCATTTCTAATTTTGTTTAATGCTATTCACAATGACCACCTAGTTTATAGTATATTGTATTTAGTTATAGTTCAGATTTAATGTTTATATGTCCTATATATAAGGAAAATTAAAAAAAAATACCTAAAACAAAAAATTTCTACCTGGCCCTGCCATAATTATTTAACTTAATATGCACTTTCCCCATGATTATTTTAAACTTTTGCCTCATTACTGCATCATGGGACAGAAAGGCCAGACAGCAGTTCCATATTCTGGGGTTCAGTGTAGAGTGTATAAAACATTTTGCTTCTGCTCTATCAAGAACAAGTCTTCTCTTCTCCCCAACCCCAAATCTCCATCTCTTCGATCACTCAGGTGAGAAGCCAGACCCTGATCAAACGTTCAAGTTAACATCAATGCAGAACTTCAGTACCTGCTTGCCTAACACATGCACAACAGTGGTGTCTAATCACAGCATACCCCACAGACAGCCGGAGACGGTTCTTATGGAAACGCCACAAGACACACTTGTAAGTTGGTTTGTTTTGTAATGGAACTTACTTAAGCACTGCCACTCACAGAGTGATTGTTCATTGGAAAGGAGTTGTGTGCTGCCTTTAAAAAATGGTTTTCCATTTCAGGAATTAAACAGACTCAACCTGGAGTCCTCCAACTCTAAATATTCCTCCAACACAGATTCCTCCATGTCTTATATTGACTCAGCTGTAATTTCACCAGATGCTGTACCTCTTGGATCAGGGACTGCCTTCTTAGCTAAGCAAGCTCAAAACAAACCAAAAACTGGCCGGAGTCTTCTGGGTGGACCAGCTGCTCTGAGTCCGTTAACGCCAAGGTAAGAAATTGGAAGCCAGGCGTCTCCCCCCCACCCCCGGTCTGTCCTTGAACACTGGTAAACGAAGAACAGAACATCCTGTAGTATCTTAAAGTTTAACACTTTTATCGTGGCATAAATGTTCATGGACTCCAGGTGCATGAAGCTTTATCCTGACTTAGCAGATCAATGATAGGTATAGAGGGGGGAAAACAGAACGTGGTGGAGCCAAATACTCTGAAATGGAAGAGGTCCAGTATGTCTGTCATGCCGTACTGTTGGTAGTGGTGGGAAGGGTCATCATTGTTCAGTAAGTGGAGTTTCCAGGGGTCATTCCATAGAAAAAGAGGAGCAGGAGCTCATTAGCATAACTTATTAGCATAACTCATTTGCATATGCCACACCCCCTGACATCATCGGAAGTGTGTCAGAAGGCAACACCCCCCGCTCAGGCTCCACTGGACTGTTTTCGATTGCTAGCTATTGGGGGGGGGGGACGTGCAGGTCTGTCCTCACAGAGGAGGGAGAGCTTGTACCTGAATAAAACTTGGTCTTAAAGGTGCCACTGGACTGATTTGGGTTGCTAGCTAGGGGGGGGGGGGAACACGCAGATCTGCCCTCACAAAGGAGGGAGAGCTTGTACCTGAAGGCAGGCCGAGGGGGGGCTCTGCAACTTACCTGGCTGCTTCTTGCTCCTCATGGCCCGACTGAGGGCTGCTGGGAGCAGGGGGTGGGGCTTGTTGCATGTGCCCGCCCCCTGAGCTCCTTACTGCTGGAGCTCTGCTCCTGTGCACTCCTGCAGGAAATGACCCCTGTGAGTTTCCCTATTGAAATGCGGCTAGAATATATTAGCAAATTTGGCTCTATTCATTAGGTTTCAATTGGGACCACAGGTTTCTCTCTCACTTCATACGTTTGTTTAGCACAGTAAAGGTAGGAAGTTTCTGTTACCACCGATTATTACCGATTATTATTGTGGGGAACTGCAGTAGGGAACTGCAGTGGGGAACTGCGCTCCTTTAAGCAGAGTGGGGTGCTGTAGTTGACCAGTGATGTGGGGAACTGCAGTCGTGAGGTCCTGGAGGAAAAGTTTAGGCTGCTAGGCAGGAAACTCAGGGCCAGGACCTTCAAGGTAGCCTTTTCAGAAGTGCTACCTGTTCCATGCTCAGGGCTGGAGAGTCAGGCACAGATCAGGAGTCTCAGTGCGTGAATGAGACGATGGTGTAGGGAGGAAGGGTTCAAGTTTGTTAGGCACTGGGATGTTTTTTGGAACTAGAGGGAGCTGTAGAAAAGAGATGGTCTCCACTTGTCCCGAGGAGGAACCAGGCTGCTGGCGCTTAAAATCAAAAAGGTGGCAGAGCAGTTTTTAAACTGAATACTGGGGGAAAGCCAACAGGAGACAAAAAGTCTCTGGTTCGGGATGGCTCATTTCAAAGAGATGAAGGGGTAGCTGTTACTTTTCTACAAGGAAATGGATTAGAATTGTCCACTGTGGCTAACAATATGGACTGCCTGGCAAGGTCCCGAGGCAGCAAGAGGAAGGTTGTGGGCCTTAACATGCATGGGAAACTATAGATGTTTATATACAAATGCTAGAAGTGTCTGAGGTAAAATCGGGGAGCTGGAATGCTTGGTGTTGGGGGGGAAAATAGACATTGTGGGTGTGATGACCCCTTATTTGGGGAGGTCTGGTTTCCCTTTAAAAGTGTTCTTTATGTTTTTCTCTACTGGGTAATCCGGCTGCCACCAGGAAATTTATAAGGCTTTCCAAACCTTTATAATATAATATCTATCAATGGGTAGGTATACCGAGGGTCTAGGCTTTCGTTAAGGTCTATGTGGTCTGAGGAATATTCTTTCCAGAGCTGGTATACTTGAATGAAATAAAATTTATTTAAATAAAGCGTAAAAACGAGGGTAGAACATGTAAACAATACTGGGAATGATTTGAACCATTGCTTGGTGTCTCTCACAAGCTTCTCCTTTACTGACAGAGAGGTTTCAAGCAACTTTGTAAGTTCACTGTTTCTCTCCGTCAGACCTCAGAATCAACTCCTTATCAACTGTCTTATTCAACTCTAAGACATAGAACTTAACAACCCACACAGGGATAAGTCTCCTTCTCTCTCATACATAGCTTAACTCTCCTCTGCTTCTCTCACAGAAATCCGAACTAAAACTGCTTAACTGAACATCAACTGTCTTTCTCAACAGTCATCTCACTAACTGACACTCTTGACTGACATATCTGCTCATCCACACAGAATCATTTCCAAAACCCCTCCCCCTCTCTGTCACACCAATCACACCACTTGTCTGTTTCAATCACACTAGACTTTCACACAGCTATGCATCCAAACTTTTAAAGACACACACACAGAGTTAAACATGAAATCGTTACAGTGGGTATTTCAGAAACTTGGTGGCATGAAGAAAATCAGTGGGATACGGTGATTCCTGGTTATAAATTATATCGGAAGGATGGGGGAAAGGGTTGGATGTTGGGTGGCTCTGTATGTCAGACAGGGTATACAGTCCAGTAAAATTGAGAGGGTAAGAGAATTGGATTTGCTTCTGGAATTGCTATGGGTTGAAATAGTGGGCCCAAAAGGAAGCTTAACACTGGGAGTTTGTTATCGCCCACCAGATCAAAAGATAGAGGAGGATTATAAAATGAGGAATGAATTAAAGATAGCAGCTAGATGAAATAACTGTGTTGTAATAGGTGATTTAAACTACCCACACATTGATTGGGTCAATATGTGTTCAAGTTGGGAAAAAGAGACTGATTTTCTAGACACTCAGTGACTATGCAATGGAACAGATGGTCACAGAACCTACCAGGGGAGAGGCGATCCTCAATTTGGTCCTAAGTAACGACCAAGACCTGGTGAGAGATGTAAAAGTGATTGCACCGTTTGGGAGCAGTGACCATAATGTTATTGAGTTTAACATTTGTATAAATAGGGAGTTACTCAAAAAGACTGACACAACCACTTTTAACTTTAAAAGGGGTAAATTTTCTGATATGAGGGGACATGTGAGGAAGAAACTGAAAGGAAAAGTAGAAAGGGTCAAAACTACTGGGGAAGCATGGAGACTATTTAAAACTACAGTCCTAGAACCTCAGAAAAAATATATACCACAGGTTAGGAAAGGCACAAATAGGTATAGAAAAAAGCCTGCATGGTTAACAAACAAAGTAATGGAAGCAGGTAAGAAGGATTCCTTTAAGTGATGGAAAGCTAGTCTCAGTGAGGTTGATAAAAGGCTATGGCAAAAAAAATGCAAGTCTGTGATCAGGCAGGCAAAAAGGGAATATGAGGAGCATATAGCAAAAAACATAAGGACCAGCAATAGAACTTTCTTCAAATACATTAGAAGCAGGGAACCAGCCAGGGAGGCAGTGGGGCCCTTGGATGACCAAGGGGTTAGGGTTAGGATGTCCTATGACTGATAGACAACTTAAAAACTGATAAATCACCAGGCCCAGATGGCATACATCCAAGAGTTCTGAAAGAACTCAAATGTGAACTCATGGATCTCCTGACAAAAATATGTAATCTTTCATTAAAATCTGCCTCCATTCCTGAGGACTGGAAGGTAGCTAATGTCACTCCCATCTTTAAAAAGGGTTCCAGAGAAGATCCAGGAAATTACAGGCCAGTCAGTCTGACGTCGATACCGGGTAAGTTGGTGGAAACTGTTATTAAGGAAAGAATTAGTAGGCACATTGATGAACGAAACCTATTGAGGAAGACTCA